>NC_034414.1:60224287-60332742 GCF_002078875.1 Numida meleagris | reverse complement strand
TCTCCTTTTTTTTTCCTTCTTTGGAAGGAGTTTTCCTGGGTTTGGAGGAGTTTTAAGTTGAAATACGGAAGTGGTGGAACGTCCATCGTGTCTCAGGAGAAGTTTAGATCATAAAACTGCTGCGTGTGTAAGAACAACTCTGTTGGTCTTCTCACATCCTAGAGCTGTAAGCATCCTTTCAAGTATTATTACTGCTACTAAACATTGGGACTGCTGCTTGCACAGCCCCCTCCCTGTTCCGTAAGCCTTACAGAGGTAAGCTCCGAATGGTGATGGCAGCTTTTCTTAACTGCTGCACATCTGGCCTATCCATTGCCCTGGTAAAGGCGTAGTGAGGCTGCTTCGCTTATTTAAATGTTCAACTTAATGATTTTAAGAATAAATTTCATTTTTTATTGAAGACATCTCCAGCGCTCTCCGAAGAAGCTGAGTTTGGATGCTCCCTTTCTAGAGCAGCCTGGGATGTGGGGAAGAACTGGTTCCCAGCAAGGGCAGACTGCGTGTCCTGCACAAGGCATCCTGTGCTGGGAGAAGAAGGGCAGCAAAGCACTCAGTGTGGTCAGGGCATGGCTGTTCGATTTCAGTTGTCATGTAAAGATGCACACTTACGAGTAGATTTCCATAAAGAAAAGAAATGGTGTTTATATGATTGCCAGGTGACGTATGCAGTAGAGAATTGAAGTAATTCCTTTTTTTAAGCAGCTGTTAGAAAACTTACAAAGTAGACCCACGTGAACCTTTTAGAACTACTTCAGAGTCACCTGGCTTGCTGAGCTGTTAGCAAACATCAGCTGTTAGCTCAGGCAATGGAGATAGGGGACAAGCACTTTGCCAAGTTTTTTTTCCATTCTGTTATTGGTGGCTTAAGAATTCTGGAGATAAGAAGTGGGGGTGGGACTTTTTTTTTTTTTTTCTAAATAGTTTATCGTCTTCCTCTGTAAGGAGAACCCAAAAGAGAGAAGTGATGGTGTGTTTGAGGATGATGGCCTTATCTAAATGCTTGAACTACACCTTTCTTCCAAAATACGTTCCCAGTGAGGAGCCATCATTCTCTGCGTGGATATTACATTACCCGGGATCGGTTGGTTGCTGGGATGTGGCTTGAGCTGAGAGAGCCCGGCTGGGTGGCTCCCACCCTGGTGGCCTGCAGAGCTTGGCAGGGGCTGGAGGAGGGCAGGGCAGGGCAGCATTTGGCAGCAGGATCAAAGTGAGGAGTGGGAGGCAGCCGGAGTCTGTCCTGAGGGGCAGGAGGAAGCGGCAGCCGCCTGGGTTTTGTGTGAGCGCGAGTGACTGCACGCAAGGAGCTGCTTACACGTCGGTTGTGAGCCAGTGGTACACGGAGATGTCACTGATACTCACCGAGTCTGTTGCTGGTAGTTGTTTGCTGTGAGGTTATCGTCTGGGCCGCTTCGGACAGGCGGTGAGGGTACCCTTAGCACAGTGCTGTGCTTTAACCCAGTGCATGGCTAGGCACCACGCTGTTTGCCCACTCCCCTCCTCTCCCAGTGGGGAAAAAAAGACAAAGCAGAACCCGTGGGTTGAGAGAAAACTATAAAGAAAAAGCATAATAGTTACGACTGTATGTACATAAACACGTGCAGTAAGTGATGTGTGAGCAGTTGCTTGCCACTCACCAGCTGATGGCCCCCAGCGAGTGGAAGGGAGTGATGAGCTCTCACCTCCCTCAAAACTCTCCTTCCACGTGATGGCACGTTATGGAATACCCCTTGGGCCAGTTTAAGCCAGCTGTCCAGATTCCATCTCCTTCCAGCGACTTGGGTTCCCCCAGCACTGCTCGCTGCGGTGCTGGAAGGGCCTTGGCTCTGTGCAGCACTGCTTAGCAACAGCTAGGAACGTCGCTGTGTTACCAGCATTGTTTTTCTCCTGGAACCAAAACACGCAGATCCGTTTTGCCAGGAAGATGCTGATCTGTACCGAGTAGGAGAACTCTATTTTAATGAATAAATCGTAATGAATTTCTTTACTTGGTATAAACTGCCGCCAGACTCATGTAGGAAAACTGCATTTGCTCACTTTTATACCTTGATAGCTACTTTTGATAATTGTTTGGAAAAAGCACGATGACTTTGTACCTGCATGTTAAAGTGCGTGACTGATGCTGCCACTTTTAGATTGTGAACGGGGCTGAGAGAAGCAGCTGAAGCTGGTGAAGGTTTGCAGTGACAGACAGGAGCACAAGGAGCACTGCGGAGACTCCTGAGCAGTTGAGAATCAGGAAACACCGGGCTCAAGTGATACCTTCCTCAGTCTGATCGAGGAAGGATCTGTTCAGGCTCCTGGTTGTAGTTAAAAAAGAAACCATCCTCAGGTTGTTGAGGTAAAGTCACGGTGTTTTTCTGAGCTTTTTAGGCTTTTCTGAACCTTCCACACTCTCTCATTGGAACCAGAGAGAGACCAACGTGAATTCATTGCTTTCAAGGTAACAGAATGGATGAATCTGTACACGTACAGCTCTTTATTTGTAGCTTGACCCACGTACGCTTTGCAGCAGCTAGAGGCAGCGGGCAGCTTTCTGATGTCAGTAATATCTGCTTGGAAGAAGTGGTTCCCCCGCCCCCTCCCTTTAAGTAGGAGCACTGACGGCTCTTACCGCCACTTCCTGAAGTACTGTAGCTGAATTAATGACTACACGGGCTGGTATTTCACAGCCGAGTTACACTTGAATCTTCACTGCTTAAATATTTAATCTTTATTTCTGTAGGACAGCATGGAAAACTCAACTATGCAGAACTCAGATAATACAGAGGAGGAGAAGACAGCAGCGGCGACGGCTATAAGCAATGACAGCACTGGCAATGGCGCTGAAACAGCAACAGAAGAGCAGCATATGGACTTCAGCACAGAAATTATGAGTGTAACTGAGATGGAACAATCACCTGATAGTTCCCCTGACTTGAACGAAGACAACACACAGGAAGAGGGTGAAATTCCAAATATTGGAAGTTTACAGACGACAGATATTGAGGCTGGCTTCCCTCCGGATTTTGACAAGTTCTGGAAAGTAGTAGAGGACAATCCCCAGGATTTCACAGGATGGGTCTATCTACTACAGTACGTAGAGCAAGAGGTTAGTATGGGCCCCCTTCTTCCTTGGTCTTCCAGAAATAACCAAGCAAAACCAAACTAACCCACAGATGTTCCAGTAACAAGTCAGATCTGTACATCAGGCTTTCGTGTGCACTATTTTAAGGTGGTTGTCGTTGTCAGTGTTATCAGCATAGGTCATAAAATAAGAAGAGCTATTTTTAAAGATGATATTGAAACAATAACTAATTTGAAAACATGAATAATGTATTTGGTTTTGTACTCTTGCAAGAACATTGTTCCAGCTTCTAAAGGTGAAAATATCTGCTAAAACTTGTGCATTACTGGAGATGGCTCTTTGCACTTAGTTTTTGGTAGTAAATAATCAGCTATGGCGTAAACAAAATTCTTGCTAGCTTTTCGAATGCTCTGCACTTGGATGTATTCAGCATTACTTAAAACTATGTTGATTGTGCTTGACTTCTGTGACACCTTCTCAGCTGTGTGTAACCTGCCACGTGTTAGTTGGGTCCTTCTTAGTCTCATGCACTGCAACAAACAAGGACGAATGTCTTTTCTCACGAGAGGTAGCTAACCTGTGGGACTTCTTGCAGCAGAATATGTGAAAACAGAAGTTTATCTTGTTGCCTGTTGAGCCTGTGTAAATTCACACACACACACAAAAATTGTGCATGGCTGTAATGTCAAAATGGTTCTGTCTAAGGAGGCCTCTGAACTGCAAATTTTGTGGCCAGGGAAGGTTTCTGAGGAAGCTTTCTTGTACGTTTGTCCTGTTCTTAGACTTCTCTTGGTCAGTCTTTGGAGAGGACTTACTGCATTAGGTGTATCTTTGGTCTGATTGCAGCACGATCCCAGGACAAGATACCAGCGAGCTGCTTGTTTTGTTCTTCAAACGTTGTGTTGGAAGTGATCTGTTAGCTTTTGTTGTGTACTTCTTTGCAGAACCACCTACCAGCTGCCAGGAAAGCATTTGACAAGTTTTTCACGCACTATCCATATTGCTATGGGTACTGGAAGAAGTACGCAGACCTGGAAAAGCGACATGACAACATCAAGCAATCCGATGAGGTACGTAGGTAGCTGGACAAAGCTATTGCCATTGATCCTGTTAGCCAAATAATGACTGACCTACCACAAGTCATTTGGCTGCCAGAACCTGCCATGTATGGTCAGGTTTATAGGGATTTTGTTTGCACTTGTCACTTCTGTGGCATTTGTAGCTAATGTTTTCTCTCTTTGTTGGCAGGTGCGTTAAACCTCTACAGTTTGTCAAGCTTTGCAGTGCAAGCCTCTGTATTACACTGCAGCTTAACAAGTAGGGCAGGGCTTTTCTCTCACTTACATTTATTACTCATTTTCAAAACAATATAGTTGGTTTGCTGGTCACGATTGCTACATCTTATTGCATTTTTGGTCAGACGCTGTCAATGATGATCTAATGGGTCTGTGCCCTATGGTCTATACCCCAAAGCCTGCCCACACAACCTGGTCAGAATGCAGGGACCGCTGCGCTTTGAAGATCAAGACTCTGCACGTGGAGATCAGAACATTGCCATGTTCTATCCAACCTCCACCCGAATGGTAATGGTAGATTATTTAAACAAAATTCCAGTAATTAGTATTTCTAAGGTTCACCGGATAACACAGTGTTGCCTCTCTATTAGGACGCCATTAAGTATTTGAAGTACAGTTCATGTTCTCTTCATAGGTTTATCGCAGAGGGCTTCAGGCAATTCCTCTTAGTGTTGATCTTTGGATACATTATATAAACTTCTTAAAAGACACCTTGGACCCTGATGATCCTGAAGCTAACAGTACTATTCGAGGGTAAGTTGAAAGCAAAGTCAGTGGTACAAGAAGGACGTGCGTGTAGTTGTGTCGTGCAATCAGATGAATGTGGTTTAGCTGAGGGGCTGGAGGAGGAAGTGTAAGTGGGAACCTTCTCTGTTTCTAGAGATCTTGCAACTGAAAACTAGAAGATACGATGATAAGTTTTAACTAAGCGATTTAAGTGTGATTGCAAGTAAATGAGGACTCTTATCTTTCAACTTTTCTCTGTCACTGCATCCAGAAACAACTAAATTATTTTTCAGAGCCTATGAACATGCAGTCTTAGCTGCTGGGACAGATTTCCGTTCTGACAGACTGTGGGAAATGTATATAAACTGGGAGGATGAGCAGGGAAACCTGAGGGAAGTTACATCCATATATGATCGTATCCTTGGAATTCCAACACAACTCTACAGTCATCACTTCCAAAGGTAAAGAGAAAACAAAGATGTAGCTAATGCTGTGAATTTCTTCAGCACGTGCAAACCTACTTCTTTATGTGTGAAAATGCTCACTAGGAACAACAGCTTGAAATAGTTTTGTTTTATTCTATTTATACATTTTGACTGGGCATTTTTAAGTACTGGTGCACATTTTAGAAATATGGTTTTAGATTAAGTCTCTAATTCTTCTGTGGATTAAAGGAAGGCTGAGGAAATGTCAGTCTTTGAAAAAACAGAATCATAGAATGAAAGCTCTTGTAGAATGAGACCTCTTTAAAGCTTAATACCTCATGCAGTGCTTACTTGTGGCAAAATACTTTCATAGAATCACAGAATGGCTTGTGTTGGAAGGGACCTCGGGGATCATCAAGTTCCAGCCCTCCTGCCACGGGCAGCGTTGCCAGCCACTAGGTCAAGTACTAGATCAGATTGCCCAGGGCCCATCCAGCCTGGCCTTGAACACCTCCGGGGATGGGGCACCCACAGCCTCTCTGGGCAGCCTGTGCCAGCACTGCACCATCATCTCAGTGAAAACTTCCCCAACATCTAATCTAAATCTCTCTTCCTTTAGTATAAAATCATTCCCCTTTGTCCTATCACTGTCTGCCCATGTAAAAAGTTGATTTCCATCCCGTTTATAATCCCCTTCTAAATACTGGATGGCTGCAATGATGTCTCCTCGCAGCCTTCTCTTCTCCAGGCTGAACAAGCCCACCTCCCTCAGCCTGTCTTCACAGGGGAGGGGCTCCGGCCCTCTGCTCATCTTGGTGGCCCTCCTCTGGACCCTCTCCAGCAGCTCCACGTCTTTCCTGTGTTAGGGGCCCAGACCTGGATGCAGTACTGCAGATGGGGCCTCATGAGGGCAGAGTAGAGAGGGGCAATCCCCTCCCTGTCCCTGCTGGCCACCCCTCTTCTGATGGAGCCCAGGATACCATTCCGGGCTGCAAGCACACACTGCTGGCTCATGTTACGTTTTTCATCTATTAGGGACTCTAAGTCCTCCTCATCTGGGCTGGTCTCGTGGAGTTCTTCTCCCAGTCTGTACACAGACCTGGGATTACCCCAGCCCAAGAGTAAAACCTTGCGCTTTGCTTTGTTGATCCTCATTGGGTTCACATGGGCCCAACTTTTGGGTTGGTCATGGTCCTTCTGGGTGGCATCCCTTCCTTCTGCAGTATCAATTGCGTCACACAGCTTGGGGTCATCATTTTGTTTAAGCACAAATAGAAATGCTTAGCTAAGTTATAGATAGTTGAGCCCTACATTAGTATGGAAAGATTAAGAGGGAACCAGAAGCCCTAGTTAAATTACACACTAGTCTTCCTTGTCATTTCTGCAGATCTCAGTGGTCTGTTTTCATTATTTAAGTTCATAATTATTTCATTTTTCACTGAAACGTGAAACTTCTGAACATCTGAGGTAAGGTGGGAGGTTTGTTCAGTGCATACATTTTCAGAAGTTGCGTGCTTAGTGGTGTTCTAATAATAAAGTGAGTTAGAACCCGACTAGGATTTATTGTGTTCTGATTGTGCAGAGTATGAAAACATAAAACGTCAAATTCGTGCTGACGTGTTTCTTAACTGTTTTCAGGTTTAAAGACCATGTCCAGAACAACTTGCCTCGAGACCTCCTGACTTCTGAGCAGTTCATTCAGCTGCGCAGAGAGCTGGCATCTGTGAATGGCCATGCAGGGGGGGACGCGTCGGCTGGCGACGACCTGCCCTCGGGTACCGAAGATATAACTGACCCTGCCAAGGTACATATGCAGAGAGTTGCCATCGGGATTTCTTCCCTTACTCTTGCATATCACTGCTCCTTGCCTCATGCTGTAGACAGACAGCTTTTGTCTGTAGAGCATGCTCTAACAGCACTTCCGTAGGTGTCAAAGAAATGGAGCTCATCTTTAAGATAAGACCAAAACTTCACGTAGAAAACCTTTAGTTGGGTTGCACTAAGAACCAAGGCATCATCGGGGTAATACTCCTCCCTTCCCCAAGCTGTTTTGTGCAGCGTTTAATGCATCTGTGCTACTTTTGATTTATGCGTAGTGCTGTTGTCATAAAGTGCATTTACAGAGCTGATGCGGCGTCTCCTTGTGTTACATTTCTGAACAATTGTGTTTTAGCTGATCACTGAAATAGAGAACATGAGGCACAGAATCATTGAGATTCATCAGGAAATGTTCAATCACAATGAACACGAAGTCAGTAAGAGGTGGACATTTGAAGAAGGGGTAAGTTTGTTTTTTCTTTGTAAGGCAGCACGTGAGAGTTCTGAACATAAGGTTGGGAATTAGGAGTTTGAGTAACAGTTGGGCCTTAAAATTGAAACGTGTGGGACTTTGACTAAAGATCCAGCTTCACTTTTCTGCCATTCTTCTCCTTAAAAGTGGCTTGTAAGGTCAGCTCTGTCATCTGAGGTTGTAAAAGCCTTTAAACTATTTGGAAAGAGGCTAGATAGCATAACACTGTTTTACTCAGCAGCCTTTAACTGTACATACTGAGTGCTCTGCAGTTCTGTAATGCTGCAGTGCTGCAGCCTGCTGCAGGGAGCCTGCTTGACGGGGTGTTGGACTTGATGATCCTCAGAGGTCCCTTCCAAGCTCTGCAGTTGTGTGGTTCTGTAATTCACTCTTACTTTGTGCATCCAGAGTGTTACACAATAATTGGAATGACTGTCTTCTTCCTTTCATTAATTTAAAAGGAAGGCATGTTCTAAAAGGAAAAAAAAAATACACTGGCAAACACAGATTTCTATTATATTCTTGCATCTAAAATCTGTTAGCTTTTGTTTTCCAGAAGTAACCACAGTTAGCATGCTGCTCCCATGTATAACATGTTAAAAGTAGTTAGCTAAACTAAGAATTTGATCACAGCAGATAGAAAACATTTTCAGTGTAGAATTAAGTTTGATTCCTTTTGACGGAGTAGCCTGAGGTTTTCAATTCTTGGTATTTCTCTGGTGAGCATGGTACTGTGTTGCAACATTGAAAGGACGGTAGATGGAAGAGGAGAACAAAGAGTACACTGTGTCCAAGAATTGTGAGTGGAATGTTCAGAGATTCTTTCATGGCCTACATGATCTCAGATCTGTTAACTGTGTTCCTTGTTGTGCTTTGTTAGAGTAGGCAAGGTGCTTTGTAAGCCAAGGGAACTCAAAGCTGTGGTGCAGTAGCCCATCCTAGCAGGTAGTCAGCTCCAGGGAATGAACACTGCTCCATGAAGTGCTGATACCAGTTGCAGGATCTCTCTTGTACCAGGCGTCTTCCTGGAAGGAAGCAAAGGATAGAGAGAGTGTGCTGAGAGGAACTGAGGCTCAGGTGTGCTGATGGGTGGTGCAGCATGGTTGTGAGCATGGCTGTTATGGGCTCAGGTTTAGCTACAGGTTTCTGAAGCTTCAGGAATGCTCAGCGTATGGACATGCCGTGGAAAATGTCTTGGAATCATGTTATTCTGTACTAGTCCTGGCTAGAATCTACCTGCTCTACCAGGAGAGCGTCTGCTCTATAGACACTAACACAGTGAATCTATAAAGTGTGTAAAATGTGAAGTTAAACGTGTCTTTACAACAGAGATGAGGTAGATGTGCAGCAGATGTCAGATAAGTGATAGAGGCCTGGTAGACCTGCATTACTTTTAATTTTCAGCAGCAACAATGTATCTGTGAATTTATCAAGACAACGAATTACTGAGCTTCATAGTAGAATTCGGTAAGGATCGCTGAGAGATGGTGGGCTTTAAGTTTTGAGTGGCCTTGAGGAATTCAATGTTCCTCCTTAGCTGTGATCAGTTCTTTCAAAACCTGAATGAATGGATGGATACTGAGGTGGAACTGCAGTATGGGAAAGAAAGAATCAAGTAAAATTAAATGCGAGGAGAAGGAAAAAGCCATCTCTGGAAGGATGCTTTGCTACGCTTAGTTCAGAGCAATATTTATATTTTCTGTGCTGAACTCTGTGGAGCCCAGCTGCTCTTGGCAGCAGTGACAATGCAGTCACAGATCGGGATGGCATAGATTGGAAGGGACCTTAGGGATCATCTGGTTCCAGCCCCCTGCCCTGGGCAGTGCTGCCAGCCACTGGGTCAGGCTGCCCAGGGCCCCAGCCGACCTGGCCTAGCTACTTATGGAATAATTAGCTTAATTTAAATATTTGATATGGAATTCAAATCAAGGCTGTCTTTCCTTGCCACGATTCTCAGCTGAATTTTGAACTTGTCTTGTAGGATGTTCGTTAGTATAGCGATAAGTGTTTGGACAGCATGTTTTTTGGACAGTATGTTTGTGCACAGGAATTGTTGCTGATAATGCCACTGTTACATTGTAATGGAAGCTTTGCAAGGTAGTAACTGTGTTCGTCACTTTCTTTTTCCAATTCTGTAAACATTTGCACTCAGAGAGCTTTCTGGGTAATCTAAGTTGTAGCTAAAATGCAGCTATCAACAATGTTTCTCAGTGAAGTGGGATCACCCCACTTGTCTTTCTTGCATAGATAATAAGGTACCATTCTGAAGTCCTGCTAATTTAAAATGCTTGATTGGTGTGTGGTTATTGTTTAACCGGCTTGATTGTGTTGCTGTTAGTCCTACCTTGCATCCTGTGATTCCTGCAGATAAAGAGACCTTACTTTCATGTGAAACCTCTGGAGAAAGCGCAGCTCAAAAACTGGAAAGAGTACTTAGAATTTGAGATAGAAAATGGGACGCATGAACGAGTTGTGGTCCTCTTTGAAAGATGTGTTATTTCATGTGCCCTCTATGAGGACTTCTGGATTAAGGTAAGGGAAGTGGTTTGCCACCGATCCCATGGCATACACTGATCTAGTGACTAACCTTTTGTACTCTTGTCGAACGTTGTTCATATATAACTATATCTGTTGCATTAGGAGATGGTCTGCTTGCAACCAGATTTGACTGCTGCATATGCCAACTTCGTTGCCTCTCTACGTCCTTCCTTACAGAAACTAGTCTAGTGGTTCAATAAAGGTGCTGAATGGGTTTAAACAAAAGAATTTTATCCTTCTGTCCTGTACTTGAAGACAAATGTAAGCTGTAAAATTATTCAATCTCTGCTCTGTTTTCAACTATAGTATGCCAAATACATGGAGAATCATAGTATTGAAGGAGTGAGGCATGTCTACAGCAGGGCTTGCACAATACACCTTCCTAAGAAACCGATGGTTCACATGCTGTGGGCTGCCTTTGAGGAACAGCAGGGTAAGAGCAAAGTTAACTTCTCCCGGGAGGGATTCTATTGAAGGAAGCTGTTGGAAGTGTCATATTTTAAAGCGTCTTCCCTGGTGTTTTAGGCAACATCGATGAGGCGAGAAGAATCTTGAAAACCTTTGAGGAGTGTATTCTAGGCCTAGCAATGGTTCGCTTGCGAAGAGTGAGCTTAGAGCGCAGGCATGGGAACATGGAAGAAGCTGAGCGCCTGCTTGAAGAAGCTGTTAGGAACGCCAAGTCAGTTAGTGAATCGTCGTTTTATGCCATCAAATTAGCTCGGCACCTCTTCAAAGTGCAGAAAAATCTTCCAAAGGCAAGAAAAGTGCTGTCAGATGCCATAGAAATCGACAAAGTATGTGTTCTTTCTTTGCTGTACTAAAACCAAAAACAAACTGGTGTTGTTTTTTTTTCCCCACTTAAAATATGGCAACAATGATGACAGGTACTGTAACTGTATGTGATGTTTCATTACCGCATGGAGACACCAGTCCCTCTAAACTGATGTTGCCATATTTGCAGTTCTCAACTCTGGAAGTTTGCAATTGTAACTGTCTTTAATGGGAAGCACAGTTTGCTCCGTTCTTCCTTTTGGGAATGGCAAACGTTGTGGACGTGTTCCCATCTCGGGGCAAACCAAACTGGTCACACAGGCATTATCCTTGGATTGCTTTGTGGAACTGCTCCAGCCCTTTTGTTAGCTCTGTGCTCCCCCTGTTTCTGTGGTGTTGGATCACTTCGATCCGTTTGTGCATCAAACTGGATCAGAAATGACCAGTATGGAAACAAAACGTTTGTATTGACTGTTCTGCCATCTACTTGTGATGCACATTTACTGGAATGTATTCAGTAGATGCACGTTCAGTGTTAAACACCTCATACAGCAAGTCGACGTGTTCTGATGTTCTTTCTTTTTTTATTTTTGTACAGGAGAATACCAAACTGTATCTCAACTTGCTTGAAATGGAGTACTGTGGTGATCTCACACAGAATGAAGAGAACATTTTGAGCTGTTTTGATAAAGCTGTTAATGGCTCGTTGTCTATAAAAATGAGGGTTACGTTTTCGCAGCGAAAAGTGGAATTCCTTGAAGATTTTGGTTCTGATGTAAACAAGTAAGATACAGCCTGTGCCGTGGCCAAATGAAGCTCACAAAGAGAGCCTGTAAAAGTAGCAGGGCAGGGGCTGGCTGAGTGCACCCATGGGGCTGTTGATTTCCTCGACAATTCAGTTTGGAAAAGTAGCTAGAGCTCCAGAAGGAAGTCCAGTGTTGAAGTAGGAATCTCTTCCCAGAAAATTATCCCCTTTTTTTTTTCTGAAATAGCTCAGAAGGCCTCAGAGGGTGAACTCTTACCACCCGTAACCTCCTGCTGTGGTTTTCTTTTCCCAAGTTTTACAAAGGAGGATTCTTCCCAAGGGGAATGTTTTGTGGCATGGCTATAATGTGTATTGCTGTGCCCTGTGAGCTGCTGCTTGAGTTTCCAAACCTGCACTGTTGGTTTTTTTTTCCCTCCCCTGCATTCAGAAGCATTAACAATGCTGTACACTTATGTGGGGGAATCACATAGGAGTGCAGCTTTTACTTAAATACTAGATAAGCTTCATTTCTCTTGATTCTCTATTGTAAAATAAGTTCTTGTTTGTATTTGCATTTTGCAGCTAATTAACTTGGCAAGACAAAGCAGGAGTTGGTTTTTCTGCTTTGTATGTTTGTAGCAATAGCTGCCCTCAACTTCTGTTGTCTCTGAACATTGCAACTCGCCTGGCTGCTGGGCACTGCAACTTTGAGATCTGAAATACACCAAGGTTTTAAGCTCCCAAATAACACTAGAAGAAAGAATAAGTGCAAGAAACACTTTTCCTAAGAGCAATATTGAGAGAATAAGCGTTTTTCATTTGATACTTTGTAAACTGCAGCACGCATCAGGTGAAGTGATATTTAGCTAGTCATTTGAATTTGAATCAGGGAAAGGAACTTAGGCTTTCAGTCAGCAGTACACTTGCATAGAGCACGTGACATTGCATACTCGTGCATAGAGCACCAGTGACACAGCTCTCTTGGGCTGCAGTAAATAACCCTGTTCTTTCCATACTGTTGGAGAAAAGCCTGTAGGTGCTGCTGGACTTGTTTTCATTCTGCGTAATACTCAGTTCCAGTATTTAATAAATGTCAATTCCTAAATATCAGTGCAGCGTGGATAGCATCAGCTCCAAGGTGACGGAAGGCCATTGCTGGCAGGAGCAGCTGTGTCACGAGCACGTTTGGGAAACCTGTGTGAAGTTCATTTGTAAAAGAACCGCAGGGAGGGCGAGAAGTGCAGCAAGTTGGGAATTTCTCAGCTAACATTTCTGGGCGTTACGGAATCTCCCTTCAAATTAAGATGTGGAATTCCCTTTTTTATTTTTTTCTTGGCTTTTCAATCTCTGTTTTAGATGACTGAGTTAGAATATTTCAGTATTTCTACGTTTTGAAGTAGACATTTTAAAACGATTGCTTGCGTTTAAAATGTTCTCATGGAAGCAGTGAGCAAAGCACTTCTTATTTTTCTTCAGGCTTTTGGATGCGTACGATGAACACCAAGCACTTCTGAAGGAGCAGGATACTTTAAAGAGGAGAGCAGAGAATGGGTAGGTAGCCTGACGTCTAAACTAACTCGATAGATGGTGCAGCACTGGTAGCAGGAACGTGTGCTACCCTGAAATGTCATCTGATACAAGGGATGTGAAAGCTGTAGAAGTTGTTCAGGGAGCAGCCTCTGAAGCTGGTGGGTTTGGGGTTGGTTTTTTTGTTTGGGGTTGGGTTTTTTTTTTTGTTAGTCTCTGAAATAAATATATTTGTCTTAAAACTGACTGTCAGCAAGAACAAAATCGCTTCTTAATCACTTAAAAGTGTACCCGAGGGCTGAACTATGGGTTTAAATAATGGGAGAAGAGATTTCGTGTGGTAAGTGATTGAAGGTTATTTTCCAGTAAAACTAAAGAATACTGGTAAAAATAAGAAAAGCTCTAAGTAAAGCACGGTGTTGATGGCTCAGCTGGAGCACCAGTAGAATTTACAAAGCAGGCTGTTGTTCTGAAGCAGCATTTATCGCTGTCCTCAAAACCTTGCAGCATTACCCCATTTAAACAGGAAGCTGAATTTGAAAATGCTGCTTACTCTTGCCTGTCACAGCATTCCTCCCTCGTTTGCAACATGTAGGATACCATTTACAAGCGTGTC
The DNA here is from genome assembly GCF_002078875.1 of Numida meleagris. Classification (NCBI taxonomy): domain Eukaryota; kingdom Metazoa; phylum Chordata; class Aves; order Galliformes; family Numididae; genus Numida; species Numida meleagris. The sequence continues at coordinate 60,318,964 of NC_034414.1, read as the reverse complement.
CTAACTTTGCAGATCGGAGGAGCCAGATGAGAAGAAAATGCTCACAGATGAGCAAACCATGGCATCGGCACAGATGATGGATGGAGACATGCAGGTCAATCAGGCAGCATACAACTATAACGCCTGGTATCAGGTGAGCGTGTGCTTTGGTTATTCCTTCTCTCGTGCACGTTCTGGATATATGCAAACTTGTTTTCCTGGGGCCTTCTCTTTGCCTGTGGCCAAGCATCAGTTGTTAAGGAAAGGTTGGACTAAAATCTTACCTTGCTTTTGTTGCTTGCTCTTTGTCCTATTACATAAGTGTAAAATATTTCTCTTTAGTGTGGGGCGAGATAACAGTTTGGCTAGCTCATTAGCTAAAGGGAAGCACAGCAGCAACTAGTAAGAGTTTTCATCATTAATTTTTCCAACCAGTATTTCCTGTATTGTCTCAGTATGCATTCTCCTGCACTAGTACCTAATGCATGCAAGATCAGAGGCCGTTCTCACACTGCATTTCATTTTGTCCCCTGTAGGGACACAGGGTAAGTTAGTAAGCTTAGTTTCCTCTCCTTGCTGGGCCTGTGGCAGCAGCAGCAGCCTGCAGCACATGCTCTGCTTGCTTCTACACTAACAGGTCACTTTGTGTCCTGGCTTGGTCAAGGGGAGGATTACAAAGAGCGTTGAAACTTGCCTTTTCTGTATGAGATGAATACTGAAGGTGGATAATGCTGGTACTTGTCAGTTGGGATGTGCATCACATGCTGTGGGCTTGGAATGCATAGCCTTGTTTGTTCTGAGTAGTAGAGGGGCCAGCTGAAATGTTTGCTTAAGCAGTGGAATGAAAACTGGTATTTAGGCTGTAAGGAGCCCACCATGCTGGTAAGAGCAGTGTTTGCAGGTACACAGGCAGCTGTGTAACTTGTTCTGGAATTGTCCACATTAAGGACAAATGTTCACTCCAAGGTCAGGTGGGGAAAGGTGTGTCAGCCAGTGTGAGGAAAGCAGTCAGTGCTGGGCCAGGGGAGAGCCCCCTTCCTCAGTCAGAGCCATGGGAGGAGCAGGCTTGTACCCTTCCTTGGTGAAGGTCTTTGTGCCTTTGCTGAAGTGGTAACTCCATCCCTCAGTGATTTTATTTTTTTTTTATGTTTCAAAATACGTGGAGAGCAGCAGACAGAAGCGCTCTCTGAGGGGATGGGTGCATTTGTTCATACAGACAAAAACATCCCAGGCAACAGTATCTGCCTTGTGCTGACTACTGCTTGCAACTCAGTGGCACTCCAGTTTTACTTCTGTAGCCCAGCTGACTGCAAGCTGCTCTTGTAAAGTGGTTCAGAGTTGACAGGCCTGGCCCTGCCGAGGAGCACCGCAGTTGTTCCACCCTTTGTGTCAGACTGAGGTGCAGGATGCATGCAAAGCTCCAAGCAGAAGGTGCTGAGGTACAGATCTCATGGATGTGGCACGGAGCACATGGCACACCTGTGCAGCCACAGGGGCTGGTGGGTTCAGAGCAGCTGAAATGACAAAGTGCTGAAGTTCCGTGTGCCTTTCTGGAATGATAACGTATCAGCTGTCCTAAAAGGAGCAAGGTATTCTGCCTTATTTATCACGTGTGCTTTTTTTTTTTTCCTAGTACAATTACCAGAACGCATGGAATTATGGACAGTATTATTCTCCTTCAACTTGATCAGAAGAGCGAGTGAAGTTCACTGTGCAGTATCAACAAAGAGTAAAATATATTTTTCTAAATTAGGGTTGTGAAAGAACTGTTGTAATACCTGCTTTTTGGTCTTTTGCATGTAAAATGAGCTGATGTTCACAGGGTATGTGTGAAGCAAGAATTGTGTGCTGGTAACTGATAAATGGTATCTCTGTACAATTCTAGTTTACCATAAATGCATTTTTTTTTTAAAATTCCCTGCACTAACTTATGGAGCTATCTGAAGCATTTTGTTCAGTCTCGTCATGATCCCTGCAGAGGGCTGACCTGCTCTGGCTGCCCACCAAGCTGTTCCCGCATTCTCTCTCCTCAGCAGGCCCCATGGAGGAAAGTATGATCTGAAATAAACCCAACACCTCAGTGTGTTGAGGGAAGGACAGGGAGCTTGCTCACCCGTTACCACCATGGGCAAAACAGACTCAGCGTGTGGAAGACGAATTCATAACAGAGTAGGGCAGTAAGAACTAAAAGCAAACTGAGAACGCTTTGCCCCTGCTCCCCTTCTTCCCAGGCTCAACGTCTGTCTCAGTTCTTCTATCTTCTCCCCCACGAAGCGCCACGGGGTGGGAGCGGGGTTTGTGGTCAGGCCCTAGTACTTCTTTCTCTGCTACTCCTCCTTCCTCGCGCTCTTCCCTGCCCCAGGGGTGGGTCCTTCCCTTGGCTTTGCCTTCCAGAGCTCCTCCCCCACGGGTGCAGGCACTGATCCAGCTGGATGTCCTCTGGGCTGCAGCTCCTGCCCGACCTCCTGTACCAGGCTGGGCCGCTCTCCCCGGGCTGCAGCAGCCGTGGAGCACAGCCTCCGGCTCTGCCTGGTCCCTGCAGGCAGCAGGGGCATGTTACCTGCTTTGTCTCTCCCATTCCCCCCCCCCCCACCTCGCACAGCTGCTGTGCAGTGGTGTTTAAGCCTTTCTTCAATACACGCTCACAGCAGCACAGCTAGTGTAGCTTGCTGACTCCGTGCTGGATGGAAGTGGCACTGGGCGTAACCCCTGCAGCCCCACAAGCAACATCCTGCCCCATAAGGCCAATACAATGCCATGGATCTAATCAGTAAACCTTTCTGTTGGTTTTAAAGAAGCAGTTTGGATGTCTCCTAGCCCCAGCAGCTGCTCCGGGAGACGAGCAGCTCTTTGACCTGTTCTGCTCTCCTTCCCAACCAAAACTTTGCCCGTTTCCATTGTGCAATCCTTTTCTATGCCCCAGTGAGCAAATCCCAGATTACTTTGTTATAGGGTCATGGCTGAAACTCTTCGGATTGAGGTGGCAGCCTTTGAAAGCTGTGACATGTATTTTCTATTCCATGTGGGGGGGGGGGGGGTGTCAAAAATTAAAATGCAGTGCAAAATGATGTTGCATTCTTTTTTTAAGAAGCACAAACTGTGTTTGGGATGATTTTTGTATCTAGAGTTTTTCATGTACACAATGTGAGCAAACTTTTTTCATTTTGATCAAAGTGATCATTCTCATTTTCGTAATAAAAGCAAGGAATTCAGCAGTTCTTGGAGCTTTCTTGGATTTCCTCATTCACACCGAGAATGAATTCAGTTTTGCTCAAAAAAAAAGTCAAGTTCTGTAGTTACGATACAGAAACACCTCAAACTTGAGGCGGGTGTAGTTCTTCTAGGAAGGGGCTGGCATCACACCTACCAGTTTAAAATGCATTTAAAGGAGACATTTCCCATCTCTTTTAGAAAGGAAGCAGTGACACACCTATAACTAATGCTGCTGGCTGAGCGCTGCTGTAAAGTGTAGCAGCTGTGCTGTGATAAAGCTGAGAGAGAAATGTGGTGCTGGAGACTCGAGCTCAGAACTGAAATAAATACATTTCAGTTACAGGTCAGTACTGAAGGGATAATGAAGTCATGGCAGTTCAGGATGGGGCTCTTTCTACAGTTCCTGGAGATGTGTGCATTTTCCCTCCCCTGTAGTAAGAGAAGTGGCAATGTAAGCAGACACAAGAGAACAGTTGCATGTATAAACAGCGTTTTCTTTAGTGGTATGTTACTGTACAGCAGTTGGGGGGAGCAGATTTGATTTCAATACAAGGCCACAGTTGTAGTTATATCCTGAAGTTACGAGAGCAGAACTGCAGCTGTCAGAATGCATTCCCAGCAGCAAAGAAGAATCTTCATTTCACTCGATATCCACCAATTCCACTTCAAAGAAAAGTTTGGCATTTGGTGGAATTCTGTTGGCACGAGTTAAGGAAGCTTAAAAGACCACCACGGTTCGTTAGCTCATCGAGCTCACAGAAATGATTTAGCACCTGTTCTCCTGCTCCTCCGTGTCCGTTTCACATTTCACTGGCCTGTGTTAACATCCTGGCTTTAGCACGGAACCGCAGCTGCTGCTTAACGCCAGTGGTCATGAGACATTCAGTCCCAGGTCTGCAGACAAGCTGTTACCCAAACATGCTTTCATAATTCCCATTCCTCTTCATCTGAAGAGCTGAGTTTTACCTTTGCTGCCTGACTGTTGTCTCTACGTGTGGTCAAACCGATTTCATTATACACTGCTGGGGGAAGGACATTTGCTTAGACAACACTTCAGACTACCAGCACGTGAGGTTAAAACGAGAGAATAATCCCTTCCTCCTGATAAGCAGCAGGAAGGGTTGGTAAGAAAACAAGCAGGACCACTCATTCAGCTGTGATCGCAGCTGTATCCAGAGCTGCTTCTTGACAAGCTCCAACAGCTTGTACAGCAGCAGCAGACACTTCTCTCAGCTACACTGGTTGTTATCTCAGTGCTGCAGGGTAAGCATTTGGAAGGAGCTGGAGGAAAAAAAAAGGTAGAAAACAACACCGAGTTATCTTTGCTGCATGCTGGAATGCAGCAATGTGGACAGGGGGCTTTCTTCCAAACAAGCAGGCAGTTGGATCCATCGCTTCGTGACACTTATTTATAATGTCCTTTGGTGCTCTGAGCCTGCTCTGTGCAGCAAGTGAACACTCTGCCACTGTGCCCCTGTCTGTAAAGCACATCTTCCTGCCAAGCAGCATTTCCAAGGTACTTAAAATAGCAGTGAGAAATGGATTGTGAAAGGATACTTAGCATCTGGCTGCCCTTTCTTGCCGTACGCCCACTCAGGTTCGATTTCCAGCTGAGCCTTCTCTCCTTTACTCATAGTTAAGAGAGCTTCATCCCACTAAAAACAGAACAACACAAAAAAAACAACACAAGTCTTAAAGCACCACCATCAAGAGAAGTGCACTTGATCTGCTTCTCAGCTCGTTTCTGCCAAGACCTGTTTGATACCACACCATTTGTTCCAGCATTTTACCCATGCGTGTAAACATGCATGTTCCACAGAACTACCCACGGCCTCAGGACACATTTCAGAGCTGAACACTGCACGCACAGTGCCGAGAGGTTTTGTCTTCTCCATCTCCACCTCTTGTTTTCCTCCCTGTCCTGCCCATGGATTAGTGAAGGCTGACTCTTAGATATTAACTTCACATCAGTGCTTGTCCCTCTTGGAGACTCTGCCCTGCACTGCCCAAAGCTGGTGATGGTTGTGATGCAGATACGGTGCTCAAGCCACCAGCTGCTCCTCACGGCCTGTACCCGCTTGAGGACCCGATCTGGCCCCCACACAACACAGGAGCATCAGGCCCAGTGACTAAAGAAAACCCAGGAGACTTCTGCAGTGTTGGCCACGTGCCCAAGGCTGCTTCCCCTTCCCAGTTCCAGCCACCAAGGCCGCATTCCTGCAGAGCAGCCGCAGGGAAGGTCATGAGTATGACCAGATCTACGCAGTGTACACGTAGTGGATCCATTCATATGAATTCTATATGGATTCTACCTCCACCACTACAGCAGTCGGTGCTGGATCCCGCAGAGGAGTCACAGCATCCGAACTGCAACTCACTACACGCCAGCAGCCGGAATTTGGAGGCTCAGCACAGCGTTCCGAGTTGACGCATGAACTGAACGATCCGCAAAGCAGCACTGAGGCAAAGAGAAAAGAGCTGCTGACAAAACCCAATCTTCTGGCCCACAGAGCACACAGCGCCGCGGCAGCTGAGCCCTGGGAACCCCATCACCTCCCGTGGAGCAGCGCTGTGCAGACAGCAAGGGGCTCTGCCTCCCCCACACCGCTTAGCAACGACGCTGCAGCTGGATGGATGCATGCAGAATGAAGAAATGCCACGTCCTGCTGGTGGCAGAGCTCTCCCCTTTTCACAAGGAACAACAGCTCCAAGTCTGCATCGCAGCCATACATGCTGAAGACTGAAAACTCTTTGGATGCTGAGGGAATCGTTAGTGAGTTTTACTTACGCCTCTGATAACTTTTCCTACACCGACTTTGAAGCTTAAAGGCTTGGCTGCTTTCTTCTTCTTTGAACCTGAAAGACATTTTTATATTCACGTGACACACGGAACATGACCTGGAATTGCTGTTAAGATCGTGCTTTATATAAATATCTGTTCTCATCGTATTACCTCTAGCAGACTATCAGATTTTTAGGAGGAAACTCAGTGCTGTGCACTGGAAACATCATTAAACATAAATCAGGTTGCATGCTGACACATATCTTTCACATACTGACCCACTGAACCTAAGAGTCATTTCTGAACTACTGGATTTGACAGCACATCATAAATCCGCTACGGAAACAACAGAGCCAGGAGTGATCCGACTCTGCTTTGAATGCTGCAGAAATGCTTTAAAGCAAGCAGTGAACCAGTGGCAGCGTCCGAGCTCCTCACAGTGCTGGGCACCACTGCTGGAAGAGCTCCTGGCCCTTCAGTGTCATGCACCTGAATCCGCCAACCACAGGGTCACAGGCTGGGGCTTGGAACCAGATGGTCTTTAAAGGTCCTTTCCAACCCCACCATTCTGTGACTCTGAGATTATCAGCATGTCTCTGCAGCTGGCATGCCACAGGAGGCTGCTTCAGACCTCTGCTGCTCCAGCGTTAAGGTTTTCTTACAGAAGCACGCCAATTAGTGCCTAATTAGAGAAGCTAACTACGCCGCCCTGTTCCGTGGATAGGAAAGCTCGCCGTCCTCGCTCCGAAGCGGCCGCCGTGCTGTGTGTGGCTGCAGGTGACACGAGGCCCGGCAGGAAGCAGCCGTGTCACATTGCAGCGGGCAGCCCCAGAATAACGCCCGGCCTCCCCCGCAGCCCAGCGCTGCTCCGTGAGCGCGGCCAATGCCTTCCACCTCGAAGCGGAACCGAGGCGGACACCCGGCGCGCACAGCCTTACTCGTCTGAACGTTGGTGTCGAAGACGGTTCCGTCCTGCAGCTTCCCGGTGTACCAGCAGTGCACGGTGTCCCCTTTCTTCGGGAAGTTGGTTTTGTCGCCCTTCTTGAGGATGGATTTGGTGTACTTCGGCGGGCCCTGCTCGCACGAACCGTTCAGGTTGGAGAAGACCGCCCCACCCCGCCCCCACCCCCTGGTGTCGGCACCGCGTGCGGCGCTGCACGCTGCGGGAAACACCAGCGGCGCGGGCACGGCCCAGCACGGCTCCCACCCCCCACCGCGGCCACACCGACCTCCTCCGCGGGCTCCTCGGCCTTCGCCGCTTTCTCCTTCTCCTTCTCTCCCTCCGCCTTCCCGGGCTTCGCCTTCTCCGCCGCCCGCTCGGCGCCGTCCGTGCCCTTAAAGCGCTGAGAGCCGCGGTGCCGTCACCCCCCGCCCGCCGCCGCCGCCGCCCGCCCCGCGCCCGGCCCCGCTCCGCACCTGCGTGTGGAAGAGCTGCGTGTAGGCCGCGATCAGCTGCTCCTTGTTGGCCGTCTTGGCCACGTTCTTCACCTGCCCCAGCAGCCGGTGCTCGGCCAGGAACTGCGGGGAGAGAGGAGCTGAGCGGGGGGTGGGGGTCGGGGGCCGGGTCCGGGGGCCGTGCCGCGCCGTACCGCCTGCGCCGCGTGCTCCTGCAGGAACTTGATGATGTCCTTCTTGGGCAGCGCCTCGCTCCGCAGCTCCTCCGCGCTCCAGGGCTGCGCGGGCGCCGCGGCCGCCGCCATCTTCCCGCCCTCACTGCTCCTCCTCCTCCTCCGCAGCGCAGCGCCCGCCCCCCCCCGCCCCGCGCGTGCTGTGGAGCGATGGGCGCGGACGCGGGATGAGCGGCGGGCGGCAGCGCACTCTACCCGAGGCGTGGAGGCGGGCCGCGGGCCCCGCGCTCCGGGCCGGCCGGGATGCGGACGGCGACGACGACGACGACGACGAGCTGCTGGCGGCCGCCGCCGCGGAGCTGGACCCGAACCCGGGCCCCGAACCGGGCTCCGGAGGCTTCTGCGCGGCGGCGGGGGCGCTGTGGATCTACCCGACCAACCGGCCCGAGCGCGCCTACCAGCTGCGCATGGCCCGCGCCGCGCTGCTCGCCAACACGCTGCTGTGCCTGCCCACCGGGCTGGGCAAGACCTTCGTGGCCGCCGTCGTCATGTACAATTTCTACCGCTGGTTCCCCTCCGGCAAAGTGGTCTTCCTCGCCCCCACCAAAGCGCTGGTGGCGCAGCAGATGGAGGCGTGCGCTCAGGTCATGGGCATCCCCGGGCGGGACATGGCCGAGATGACGGGTACGGGCGGCGCGGCGGGAGCCGGGGCCCAGTGAGGAGGAGGGGAGGCCCGGGACCGGCTCGTGGCTGAGAGGAGCCGGGGGGCGGGGAGGGGAGGGGAAGGGGAAGAGGAAGGGGGGAAGGTCTAGTGTGTGGCCCACAGGGCACGGAGGAGCTGCTCGCTCTGCTCCGCCCTGGGGGGGCACAGCTGCAGCGCTGCGCGCAGTGCGGGGCTCCCCAGCTCCGGGAATTGCTGCAGAGAGCCCCGAGGAGCGTGCGGAGGTGGAGGGGGCCTGGAGGAGAGAAAGCTGAGGGGCTCTGAGCGGTGATTGTAAAAATCCAAAAGAACGGGAGTCACAGGGATGGGGCCGGGCTCTGTTTTGTGGTGCCCAGCGCCAGGACAAGGGGCACCGGGCACAGACTGGAGCCCAGGCAGTTCTGCATGGACATAAGGAAGAACTCCAGTGTGTGAGGGTGGCAGAGCCCTGGCCCTGAGCCCAGAGAGGTGGGGGAGTCTCCTTCCATGCACAGATCCAAACCCGCCTGCACGCTCTGTGTGCAGCTGCGTTGGGAACTGCTTTGACGTGGGGAGCTCTAGAGCTCCCTTCCAACCCCAGAGGTTCTGGGATTCTGTCTTTTCCAACCCTCCAGGTTCTTTGTTTTCCAGGGGGAACGCAGGCGCTGAGCCGCAAGGAGCTGTGGGCCACCAGGAGGGTCTTCTTCCTGACGCCGCAGATAATGGTGAACGATCTCAGCCGAGGAACGTGTCCTGCTGTGGAAATTAAATGTTTGGTTGTTGACGAAGCCCACAAGGCCCTGGGGAACCATGCCTACTGCCAGGTAACGCGGCAAACCCGAACCCTGCGCTTGGTTCACAGTGACAGAAGAACCTCACCAAAATCTCTTCTGTCCTCCACAGCAGTTTGCAGTTGCTATGGAGAGATTTTCTTGTAGGTCCTTTGCTTTGTTTGTTGGTTTGTACACATTTGTCGGTGCTCTGTACGATCGGTACGTTGTTTTTGAGTATAACTTGTATTAAGACTTGATAAGGCGATTCCTTGGTGCTGCTTTGCTGTCCTTGAATAGAGCTGAGATGGAGGGAGTTCAGGGAAAAAAAAGTGGAGACTTCTTTGTAATGCAGGTTCTTTAGCATAATGAGCTCAAAATTATTCGTTCAAACCAGGATTTTGTCTTATTAGCAAAGAGTTTGTCCCGTTACCTCATCTTAATCTCCATGGATAGGTGACTGAAGGCAAAGCTGCTGTTCTGTGTGCTGGGGAAGCTGACCACGTGTCTGTGAGCTTGCTGTGTCCCTGTAGAGGGAAGGAGGTGGCTTTGATGCTTGCCTGGCGTGGCGTGCTGGAAGGGAGACATTAGCTTGATAACTGAGAGCAGTGCCTGCTGGTTTGCCACTGCTGCAGTTTTCTTCTATTGTTCTTTCCCTTCTCAGAACCATAGCAAGTTAGTGTTCTAAGAATTTGAGCTGTAGGCTATCTGACTTCAAAGTAACGTATAAGCCTTTCCTTAAGGTATTTTGCTGTCATTCAGATTGTTATGTCACAGAACCAAAGCTTGCATTCATTCCCCAGCTTTTGTCGTCTGTCCATCTCCAGTAAGGGTATTAACGTGGGACTTCCCTGTCCTCAGGTTGTAAAGGAGCTGAGCAGATACACCAATCAGTTCCGGGTCTTGGCCCTGAGCGCCACACCAGGCAGCGACACCAAGGTAAGGGAGCTGGAGCTGAACGGGCTCTGGTCGGCGGCAGACGTGGGATATTGAAGTCTAGGGAGCTCTAAGTGAAAGCATGGAACTCAATGGAAGTATTTCCTCAATGGAAGTAGGACCTTCTGTTTTTTGAGAACACAAACCTACTGGAGCCAAAGAGAGCACGCAGTTGATGCGGAATGTTTTTAGTATTCCCCTCAGCATTGTCTGTTGGGTAAAAATAAGTCAGGCTGAGGTTTTCATCAAAGGCAGGTGGACTTCCAAATCCACTTAAAGAGAAGAGTACGTCATTTAGCTACTGCGTGGGGGCTGTGGGGAACCTTCCCCCCCAAACTGTGCCGTGGGTCTGTGATCCACATGGGGATCCTTGTGGTGTACCCAGACCTGAAGGGAGAGCTCTGTCGCTCCAGCCCTCGTGCAGCTGCTTGCACTTAGCATTCACAAGCTTGCTGTAATGTTTCGTAGAATCATAGAATCACAGAATTAGCTAGGTTGGAAAAGACCTCCAAGATGATCCAGTCCAACCATCCACCTACCACCAATAACCCCACTAAACCATGGCTCTCAACACAACACCTAAACATTTCTTGAACACATTCTTTATGTAAAATCTCTAAGGTGAGGATTTTTACATTTTCATCTATACCTGGTATGTTTTCCTTATATAGCTTTCAAGGCCATTCAGAATAGGAAAGGAGTGACTTTCATGAGATGTTGACTTGCATGGAAGGAATATTAACAAGAAAACGTGCTCCTTTGTTCTGTGGCTTTTCACACAGGCTGTGCAGCAGGTTGTTTCCAACTTACTCATTGCTCAGATAGAGCTGTGTGCTGAAGACTCTCCAGAAATTCAGCCGTATTCTCATGAGCGGCAAGTGGAGAAAATCGTTGTTCCTCTTGGTGAGCAGCTGGGCAGCATTCAGAGAGCTTACATCCAGGTGGGTTCTTTCCTTCCCTTACCATTACGCAGACGCTGTCACTGAGTGTATAATTCTGTGTGTATGCCTTCCTACTTTAACATCTCCATCTAGAATAGCAATAACTTATAAAGATAATACCTTGCTCCCCAGTTAACTTTGTATTGTCAGCTACAACAGCTGCTATTTTGCTTTGCAGCAGTGTTACCTTTCACAAGCTCCAGTGGAGAGCTTAATTTGTTTTCTCTCCCTTGTAAAACAACACCTGAGCTGAGGGCCTCTGGGTTCAGCTGGAATGTGATGGTGCTGGGAGGTTTAGTGCTGTCCGGGTCACACCCAGCCTTCTGCAAGGCTCAAGCCTTTTCTGTGATGAAGACTGTTCTTCAGAGCTTTAACTCACCTATGCATTTAGTTCTTTTTGTATTTGGGTTTGGTTTGTTTCAGGGGATGTGTATGTGTGTAGGACATTGGGCATTAACCAACGGTTAAAAACAATACAGGGCAGTAGTAAACAAGTGGTACTACATAAGATATAACTTTCAAAAATTCATTTTTTGGTAAAAGGCATTGAAAAAAACCCAAATAAATACAAAGGTAAGATAGTTGGTATCCAGCTGTTTGGCTGCTCTGGAGTAACAGAGGTGTACAGAAAATCCCGAGCCAACTTCAGTCCCCCTCAGTGTGGCCGCAGTGGTTTCATTTCCCTTTCTTTCACCTGGCATTTCTATTGCTGCTTTAATGAGAAGGTTGGAGGCCTGCTGTGCCCCCTGCAGTAATAAGGGGAGGGATGCTGGCCTTCCTCTGCAGCAGCCAGCTTTGTGCAGGTGTTGTGCAGGGTGGCGATGCCGTGTCCCTGCAGCTGGATGGCGCAGCGTGCCGTGCTCTGTGCTCTGCCTGCCCTGTGGTTGGAGGTGGGAATGAGTGAGCGCAGCCCCTGGGGCGTGACAAGCACACGGTGCGTTGTCCTGCAGGAATCAGATGTGAAGTGCTCTGCTTGGCATTAGGATTTAGGAGGCAGTGGTGTACAGGTGCTGCTCTTTGTGGAGCACTGCGTCTCTACGGTTGGTTCTGAAAGCATCTTCTGCCATGGGAGGGAACAGGAGCACGGCATCCCTGCTGGCTGCAGCATGGGGATGCGTGGCTCCGGATGTGTGCATATAGCAAAGAGTGCACTGGTGCTCAGTGCTACTCAGATTGTTCAGTCTTACAGCAACAGTTTCAAATCCAGGCTTCAGGTCTCTTGTGGAATCAGAGCTGCACCTTGTGAGCTCTGCTGTTTCCATGCAGAGGAAACATGGCAGCAAAGAGACCGAATTCTGAAATCAGTGCTAACACAGGCTAGAACTTGTGTCACAAATACGAGACCCAAGGATGCTCTCCGCACAATGAAATCATGACCTTTAATTTGAGAAACAGTAACAGTAAACAGGACAACACGTAAGTAAAAATAAAGGGCAGTGTAAAACAGCACAGCTTGACAATGCTTATACTTGTATGCACGCAGTAAGCAAGGCCCTGAGTATCACAAAGCTGGAATAGGTGTTTTAGGCACTAACACTTGTTTGAAAAGTACACAGTATGCAGGACAGCGCTCATCTGTTAAGGCTACAGCACTGAATCTTGCAAAAATGGGGGGGAAATCTGTTTTACTCTCTCCTTTGAATAGCAGAAATGAAATACTTCAAATTAAAAATGAAAATCCATTAATGAATGGCTTACGAAGTAGAGCCACAGTGGGTAACACAGTGCCTGCTCCAATGACAGGAGTTAGGGACTCGGGTGGGACTTGAAGGTGATCCATCTGAGTCCCTGTAACGCTTCCTTGGCACTCAGTTGGTAACTATTGGGCAGTTTTCATGGTGGCAATTAGAAAGCACAGCTCTGTGCCTGTGCTTGGAGGGCCGTTTTCAGAAGTGCTCCATAGCCACGAAGCCTGTCTTCAAATGGAGGATTCGTTGGTTCTTTCTCAGCAGCGGAAGCAGCCTAACCTAAGTGAACATCAATTCTACCCCAGAATTCACAGTTTTACATCGAACGACACCGAGTTGCTTATGGAAAGAGCCGTGACACAGCAAACAAAAGGCATTTAAAGTGTGAAATATCTACAAACCCATGCTTTCCGGTGAGAGGATCCACTGCTTCCAGTGGCACGTGGTGTTCGGTGTGCCAAAATGGCTTCTGTCACTGGCAACGTTTAATTTGACAAATCAGAGGTGGAAATCTGCTTTTATTTGCTGTATTGCTGGAGGTGGGGGGGGGAAACAAGGGAGTGAGAGGAGCAAAGCTCGTCATTTCATGCCTGCCTGGGCACTCTGCTCGAGTCAGCTTTCAAAAAGTTATTTTCCATTAGTTTGTTAGCTTCCACGTTAGTACTGGCTGGCACTGCCAGCAGGGCCTGCAGGGGTGGTGTTACCCCCCTGGCACCAGCAGAACAGCTTCAACCCCTCCTGGCAAGCTAGCACTGCACACGCTGTCACGCTGTGTGTTGCAGCTGGAGAACACAAAGCTCTCCGTGGAGCCTAACTATGGTAACTGATAAATAACTCCGGTGACAGGCTTCATTGAATTCTGTATAAAAAGATGCTCGTGAAGTACTGAATTCTACTATCCCGTCAGGAAGGGGAGACACTGAGGAGGGATTTCTGAGAGCAAAGCCGTTTGCTAACCCAATGCTGAAGCGTGTCAGGAGCTGTAAGTGCGGAAGCAGCGTGCGGCCCCAACATGCACAGCTCTGCAGCTGGGCTTGGGTGGCAGCGTGCTCAGCTGTGTGCTCAGCTGTGTGCCTGCTGCAGGAGCAACCATAGGATGCGGGTGAAGGAAACAAGCTACGATGTGGGAAGGTGGAAATCAGGAAGGGATTGTCACAGTGAGGGTGGTCAGGTGCTGGGACAGGGCCCGGAGAGGTCGGGGCAGCCCGGTGGGAAGAGGTGCTCTGACTGACCGCACGGGGCTCAGAGCTGCTGTGCCAGAGGGCACTTGTGGCTGACGTGGTTCTGTGGGGCCTGAACCTTGGTGGTACTGCTGGGAGATGTGAGGAGCAGCCAGCAGATGGCTTCAGTGGCAGCGCTGCAGCGTTCCGCAAAGATTAAAGGGAGAAGTGCTTAGAAAACGCTTCTGAAAGAAGCGAGAGTGACCACTTTCTATTTAGGAGTGCTAAGTAAGGTCATAGAATCCTAGAATGGCTTGGGTTGGAAGGGACCTCAAGGATCATCAAGCTCCAAGCCCCTGCCACAGGCAGGGCCGCCAACCTCCACATCTAATACCAGACCAGGCTGCACAGGGCCCCGTCCCACCTGGCCTTGAACACCTCCAGGGACGGGGCATCCACAGCCTCTCTGGGCAGCCTGTGCCAGCACCTCACCACTCTCTTGGTAAAGAACTTCCCCCTGATATCCAACCTAAATCTTCCCTCCTTCAACTTGAAACCATTTCCCCTTGTCCTGCCATTATCTACCCTTCCAAAGAGTTGACTCCCCTCCTGTTTGTAGGCTCCCTTTAGGTACTGGAAGGTACCTTTAGGTCATGGGGCTGCTATGTGTGTCAATAAGGTGAATTTCCCCTCCCCAATTTCAGTGAGCATTAGTGCTGTTCTGCCTTTTTGGTCTCTTCTCGAGGTTGAAATTACTTTGGTTGAACGCTTTTTGAGGTAAGCATTGAGAACCACTGCTCTGCAAGAGACGGGAGCAAAACTGGTCAGCACTGGCTGAGCCTTGCTCCGAGCTCTGGTCTCAGTGGCCTAAATCTGACAAATCTCTTTAGAAATAAAGACCTGGTGTTCGTATTTCAGGAGTGTGCTGTGTGCCTGAGGTGGGTTTGGTGTTGTGCTGTGTCCCGCTGACAGCGGCTGCAGCTGGTGCTGGGGATCTGTGGGATCTGCCCTAGGAGATGGGGCGGCGGAGGGCTCTGTCTCCCTTATCCGATAGAGGGAAAAATAAATAAGGTGAACTCCTCTTTATAGTGCTAGAAATCTCTGTGACGATTGTGTAAGAATTGTAAAAGTTGACCCAGGAAATGATGTCAGTATCAGGTGTTACCTCTGCGTGCCCATTAAGCTGCAGTGGTTGCCGTGCTAAGCTGGCAGCCACCGTTCCGTGCTTCCTGGGGGTCTCACAGCCGGTCCCACCCCGTTCAGTTGTAGGATTTGTAGGATTTTCAGTTGTGCCAGCAGGCCGGGACCGGTTCCTGTGGGGGCTGAGCATCAGAAGCTGGGGGCTACGGCCGCTGCAGGAACCAGA
Source organism: Numida meleagris (assembly GCF_002078875.1). NCBI lineage: Eukaryota > Metazoa > Chordata > Aves > Galliformes > Numididae > Numida > Numida meleagris. The sequence continues at coordinate 60,303,882 of NC_034414.1, read as the reverse complement.
TCTCGTTGTGTCTGTTGGCAGCAGCGGGGTTCGTGTACCCGGCGATGATGAACGTGTCCTGCAGGCACAGCTCGGGGCTCTCCAGGATTTCTGCCAGCAGGTTGATTTCTCTCATGATAGAGTCTTCGTTGGTGATTCCTCTGAAGCTCCTGTAAGAAGCAACTTCACATCAGGTTCTTTTTTAAAATCTGCAGCTTTTCCAGAGCCTGGAAGTGTCACCTTCTCTTCTAAACTAACTGGTCGTGGTTGACAAGTGACACTGAGTGTGGTTGATCTCAGACAGGTAATGGTTTTTCTTAACAGAGTTTTCAGTGATATTCTGGATTCTTTGCTCCCAGCTACACAGAATGTTCTGTGCTTTGAGAAGCAGCTGTACCTTCCATTTACATGCATTGCTATCCCAGGTAAGTTGGTAGCTGTTATTTTCTGAACGCCCTGCTTTCACGCAGCAGGCAGCTTTTAAAAGTCACTGCAAATCAAGTTTGAAGCTTGTTAGCTTTAAGAACCCGGTTCGAGAAATGAGAACGTTTCTTACCTACTATAAACAATAGTAGAAGGCCATTCCTCAATGATGATGTCGGAGTCGAAGGGGTGAGGTGGCTGGTCCTGCAGCACCTCGGGCAGGTAGTATGCCACCGTCACCGCCTGCCTCATCTCCGACTGAGACTCGTTGGTGTGGACGATGGTCACAATGGGGATGGTTATCCCCAGGTACAGCCCTGGGGAGAGGCATACAGCTTTTAGAAGGCACGAAAGGACGTCTGGGTGCTGTACCTCACCTCTGAGCTCACAGAACCCCAGTTTGCAAATATATTTGCATGTCTGTCTAAAACTCTGTCATTGGTGAGCTCTCCTACCTTCATGTCTAGTTTGACTTCACTCCGTTTTGGGTGGCTGTGTTTATCTTGCAAACTGCTCTTGTCTCACGTTTTCAGTATTTGGGAACAAAGGGTGCAGGCAGGACAAGGGGCTGCATTGCGAACTCATTTAGGATTTGCTGTTGACAAACATGTTGCTTTGTTTGTGCGGTGCTGTACTAAGGGAAGGTTGTAGCTTTGAGGGTGTGTGTAGCAGTGATGTTTAGGAGGGAGGGATTTGCTTCTGTACGCAGATTGAAAACAACACTGTACTGTTCCAGAGCCAAAATAACGTTCTTCAAGTTATTTAAGTGTTACTAGGATGGGGAGGGGGGAAAGTACCTTATTAAGGCAAACTTTTGAGAGCATTGGTTTTAGTTTCTTGGGAAGAAAATGAAGGGTTGACTTGACTCGACACATGCTAGTGCAGAACAAAACGTTGGGTGTTGTAGCTGGCAGCATTCAGAACCAGGCAGTGCCGGTGCCACGCGGTCGTGGGGGTCTGAGTGCCTTTGTGGTGGGGGTCTGAGTGCCTTTGTGGTGGGGGTCTGCCACCAGAGGCTCTCTAATAGCAGGCGTGTCGAAGGGGCAGCCTGGTTCAGCTCACGCTGGAAAGGCTGCATTGCGTGCAAATGGCAATTTGCATGGGGTGGTCTAGTTGGAAAAAGGAAAACGAAAGCAAATATTCTTCTAACTGGGAGGAGCCAGTGCATAAATGTGATGTTTTTACTGTCATGTGGAATTGTGGTACCAATTACCTGAGGAGTTCTGCTCACAGATGTACCGCATGAGCTTCATGAACCCCAGGCAGATGCTCTGCTCGTACTGCTTCTCTTTCATCCTTATGCAGGCCCACTTGGCTTTCCCGTACTGACGTTTTTCGTAGAGCAGGTCTCCGAGCTGCAAGCACAGGAGGATCATTGTTTTGTATTGGAAGCTCACTAATTTAAAAACTAAAGAACCCACAAGCAAACAGAAGTCATAAGAAGTCAGTCACACCGGCTCAGTGTGTGCGTCTCAGCTGAGGGCAGGAAGAACTGCAGCTTTCTCTGCTGCCACTGAAATGGTCTTGGAAGGAGCATGTAAACTCCAGTCCTTCCTTGTGTAACTCAGGAGGGGACACAGGGGTGTGTGGCAGATCCCTAGGCAGACTCATGGGTTGCTCTTCTGTAGAACCTGTCATCTCAGGAACTTGTGTTTGGTGAGTATTTACTTAGTACAGCAATACTGAGACGTTGCCTTGAGCGTTTCATTGCAACGTGAATTAAAGTGGAAGTTGTAAATTAAAGGTAAAATGGAACTTGTGATAGGAGTCCTGCACTGGTTAGATGAAATACACTCAATCCAGTGGTGATATTTATGAATCTGAATGATGTGGGTCTGTTTAAACTAAATGTGTCAGGAAATCTTCACACATGATTAGAGTTTTCCTGGTTTGTCATTTGCCCAGTTTGCTGGGCATCGGCTGGGAGGTTTTATGAGCTGTGAGGTGGCTGTGAGAATATGGATTTGCAAATTGATACCCTGTTTGATTATGACCCGTGATGCAGACAGAACTCCAGCTTTTGTTTCTGCTTCAGATTCCGGCCTCTGCCGAGTACCCTTTGCTAATGGTTAATTACCGTGATTGTAAAGAGGCGAGTGCATTGCTTCAGATGGAGAAAATGGTGGGCTTGTTTCAAGTGTCAGAGTAGGAGGGTTTTTTTGGTTAAGCTAATTCTAAAATGTCACAGGGACTGCAGTGCCTCGCCGTGTTCTGATATTCCTGCTGATTTCCAGCTAGTAACAAGAGGAAAATTTGCACGTGCTTGAAAAACTGGTGACGGCTTACAAAGGAAATGCAGTTCTCTGAATGTAACCCTTTGCACTTACAGTGCCAGCAATCCTAAGCAGATAAGTTGACTTTATAAAGGAACACAGCTTTGAAATCTCGGTTTGAGTACTGCCAAGCGTGCTAGAAGGAGAGCTGGGAGGGGTGGGTACCTTTTCTTTGCGCTGGATGAGGGTGAACGGGATGCTCTGCCTCTCCTGGGGGCTGTTGTTTCGGGTCAGCTGCTGGATGGGCTCTGCCATGTCTGCAACAAAACAGGGCATTCCCGGTTTAGATGTGAAGCTGCAGGGACAGCAGTGGGACGTTTCACGCTGTTTTCCCTCGGTTGAGGGGGAGCAGACTTGGTGCTTTGCTATCACCGGGCACAGTCAGCAGCCTTTGTCCGTGTGCTGGATGCTACAGCTGCATCTCCTGAGGGGTTTGGCAGTGCCTGGTTCAGTGGCTCTGTGCGGACGGTGCTGCCTTCAAATCCCAGCTAGTCCTTCAGTGCTGGATGCGTTCACGTGAAAAAGTAGATGGTGTCGGCTGCACTTGTTTAAAAATACCAGGTGTTTTTAATGCAAGCCCTGCTGTTCAGACTGCACAGCTGGGAGGGGTTGGGTGGTGAGGCACTGCACGGGCTGCCCAGGCAGGTGGTGATGTCCCACCCCACAGGCAGCCGAGGTCAGGGACGGGCTCTGAGCACTGATGGAGCTGTGGGTGCCCTGTGCATTGCGGAGAGTGGGACCAGAGGGCCTAAAAGGGTCCAACCCAAACCATTCTGTGATTCTGTACGTCAGCAGAGGGCACCAAGGTGCTCAGTGGAGGCTAAGGGGTGCTGAGAGCAGCCCATGGAGTAGGGGGGGGGGGAGCGCATTGCTCCCACTGCAGGTATGGTGAGGATGCAGTGACGGGGAACAGGCAGCAGACAGAAGTTAGCACAGAAAATTCTGATTGTGCATACCAAGAAAAATGCAGTGCCTGTGATCAAACCCAGGGTCCTGGCTATGTTAAGGAGCTCTGCCCTTGGAAAATTGCAGACAGCTGGATGAGCAGCTTGAAGCCTGGTGGCAACTGAGCTTTGTAACTGGCTCTGCTTTTAACAAGGAGTTGAGTGCAGGCCTCCAGAGGCTCCTTACACCCTAACGTAGCATGTAATTGTCTCTCAGTGTAAGATGTTTGTTTCTTTAAAAGCACCAAAACTACAGATGAGGGAGAAGAAAAGTGTCCTGTTAAATTAAAAGAAGTACAAGATGAGCAAAATTAAAATTCCTCATTGCATGCTTCACTGGAGAAATACATCTTCTTAAGATGTGATTGTTTAACAAAGAAGCTACATCAACACTTTCTTGTGTCCATTAATTTGACTCTATTTCTTTTTGGTGCGTAATAGTTCTATCATAGAATCATTAGGGTTGGAAAAGACCATTAAGATCGTCAAGTCCAACTGCCTGCCCCTCCTCACCGTGCCCACTGTCTCTGGTTGGGTGCTGAGGACATCAGGTGCAGGCTTTTGGAATACCAGCACATCTTGTGCTTCTGTTCTCCCGTGGTTTTGCAGTTTAAATATGGCAGGGTTCAGTGCATTTGCATTTGCCTCTGGCTGTGGCACGGAGCCTCACCCGCATTGAGGGGTAAGGTGCAGAAGAATGAAGTGAGCCTGTGTCACTCAGTAAATCTGGAGCTGAGCTGGGAATCAGACCTACATCTCCTGGCACCCAGTGCAGGGCTCTACGGCTATTTGGAGCAGCAAAGGTCCTGTTAATAAGGGGGAGAAAGATGCACTTTGGCTGATTTTAAACCTTTTGTTTGCAGATGTCATTGGGAAATAAATTTAAAATACAAGTAATGACATTTAAAATTAATCTCCTTGGATGCTGAGGGGAAAAAATAGTATGTTAGGCTTCAGCTCTGGATTTGTAGAGTGACGAATTAGAAGATATTCTAAGGTCCTGGAAACATTAACTCCGTTTTTGATTCTTTTCTCCGTGTTAATGCCCAGGATAACAGTTACAATTAATGCAAGTCCCTTCAGGAGTTTTACTCCTCAGTCCGTGAATCTGTGCCCACCAGCCCGGCAGTATGATGTGCACTACAAATACTTGGCTGTGCACAGCACTCAGCTTACACGGCTCAAAGCAAGGGAGTTGCTTCGTGTACAGATCCTCTGCCAATCCAGGCTTGGGAGCCTGGGCACTGCTGTGACAAAATGAGGCGAGATGGCAACGAGCTGTAGCAGTGCACCTGGGTAAAGGCTTGGCTTAATTACGTTTTAAAATTGTAAATTACAGTTACGAAATAATCGTATCCCAGCCTATAGGTAGGTGTTGTGAAAGAGGCAAATCTTTACAAAGGGGTTTATGGAGGCGTTGCACACTTGACAAGACTTGCACACAGCAGCCCCCTCCTTCCTTCCCCCAATGGCCCCTTCCCTGCTTGCCCAGCAGCCTCTGTACCCAGAGATGTGCTACCACCCATGTGACATAACCTGAGCGTGGGGACTGTATTGTAACTGAGGGAAAATCACGTGCAAGTCAATATCTGAAGTTTGATCTGGAGCCAGGGTGCTCAATTCAGAGCGTGCTGCTTTGTACGCTGTGTATCTTTAGGTGGCCTAACGCTGTAGCAAGTGGACGTTTTTCATGCCTAACAGCTCGCTCGTTAATCTCGTATTGAAGTTATAATTGGGAAATGTGAAGGAACTGCTGCAGCATGTTTTCTGCTTCTGCTGGGAGTAGATAACGTGGAGATCCCAAGCCAAGAGAGCTGTATTGCATCATCCTCCACCTGTACTTTCCTGCTGGCTGCAAGGTTTGGCAGAGGCTGACCAGTCACACTGCAGGGTTGCTGTGGTCTTGCTCACAGGGACAAATTGATATGCCTGTCCTATAAGCATGGTATTCAAATCTCACAACATCTGATGTTTTTAGGACGCCGATGGTGTTCTGTAACCCGTACAAGGTGCTAACAAAAGCTACTAGCAAGACGTTTTCTGGAAGGCATGCAGTCACCATGCAGCAAGGTGCTGGAACTACGGACACAGGAGCAGTGTTGCTCTTATTTCAGAGACTTTACCACTAGGCTACAGCAAGCATATGTTCTGCTGTTAAGGCTGCAGTGCCCTGGCTGCACAGCTACTGCTATGGCAGCAAGTAAATCCCGTATTCTGGTGCATTGTGGCATCAGCTGCTTGGGTGGAGCAGAGAGGTTTGTCTACACGGAGAGCATCCGTGTTTCCTCTGGGGCTCCTGAGGCTGGGGGTGCCCTAGCTGGCTGTGTGCTGCACCTGGGGGATAACAGTTCCCCTGTACTTGGGATGGAGCTCGCAAGCTGATCTGACAAGCTGTTTCTGCTAGGTGAGGTTCAACCTGCTCTGACAGCCCCAGGCAGCACCTGAGAGAAGTACTCTGTCCTGACTTTTACAATGCCTGGTTCACATCATGAAGCAAACCTTTAGAATATAGTAACCAAAATGTGGCAGCGTACTACTTTTGACATATGCACTACTTTTGACTTTTTGTAAGGGCAGGTAGCGACAGGATGAGGGGAAATGGCTTTAAACTGGAAGAGGGTAGATTTAGGCTAGATATTAGGAAGAAATTCTTGACTGTGAGGGCGGTGAGACACTGGCACAGGTTGCCCAGTGAGGTTGTGGATGCTCCTCCCTGGAAGCATTCAATCCCAGGCTGGATGGGGCTGTGAGCAACCTGGGCTAGAGGGAGGTGTCCCTGCCTACAGCAGGGCGTTGGAACTGGATGATCTTAAAGGTCCCTTCCAACCCAAACCATTCTATGATCCTATGAACTTGATATCCTAAGAACCCCACAGTGAGTCCTGGAGCCCAGGGCCGCGCTGGTGCTGTGAACTCAGAGCCCTCTCAGCCGGGCTCAAGGTGTTTGGGTACCCAAGAATCCATCAGTTCTCCTTGTTAAGGCACCAGAAAGATAACGTGGGATTTCTGGGAAAGACTTGAAAGGGAGGGAGAAAATGAGCTTGTACCCTTTGTGCTGGAGTTTGTAAATAGCAATGGGTTCATTTTGGCAGTGTCTCTCTGGGGCTTGCTGCCTCCCCCTGTTTGAAGGCTATTAGAAGCCCAGCCGTGGTGCTGAGGATCCCTGCTCGGCATTACGCTCTCTGCACAGAGGCAGCTTGCGGTCACTGAGCTACGCGACTTGCTACAGCTTCTCTGATTTTTCTGTCGTTCTCAACATGGAAAATATAGAACTTTTTATTAGGACAAGCCCGGCAGGCTTGCCGTCACAAAGCAAATTTAAGCCTTTAGTTGGCTTTGAGCCATCTTTCAATTCCAACGTTTCTTTAAAGCCGGAAGGCCAGCCCCAAGCGAGGTGCTGCTCCTAAAAGAAACCTCATCGAATGTTAGCGTTGGCCCTTCCAACCGAACGGTTCCGTGGTTCGGAGGCAGCCGATTTAACTTTTAATTAAGGCTGTAAGCCTCCATCAGCTCCAATTAGCACAAATAGGTTGATGCCCTGCAGCTCGGAAGGCGAACGATGGGAGACCCGACCGCCGGCGCGTTACCCCCGTACGCGACGGGGCCGTGCTTACCGCGGGGCACGTCCACCTGGTGCCCCCTGCCCACGCTCTGCCAATAGTTCAGCAGCCTCTCCTGCTCCTCGTCGTCCATGCGCTCGGCCCCTTCCTCCTCCAGGCTGCTGCCGTGGCTGTGGTACGCCGAGTCGGGGCTCTCCTCCGCCATGCCATCCAGGTCCTCCAGCGTGATGGCGGCTGGGCCGCTCGGCTCCGCGCCGCTCATGCGGCACCCGCCCGTCTCCATCGTGCTGTGCTGTGCCGAGCTGCGCTGAGCTGCTTTATGAAGGGCTCAGCGGGGGCGGGAGCAAGGGGCGGGCACGGGGACAGCAAGCACCCAGGTGTGTGTGTGTGTGTGTGTGTGTACCTGTGTGCACGGGGCACTGCTCCAGCACTGTCCTACCAGCCCGCAGTGTGCACACAGCGCCTGCCTTTCTGCCTCGCCTGCTGCTGTCAGCTCCGAGCAGTGCAGCCTGTGAAAGTGTTTGCATTTCGTGTGCTTTGGGGTATTAGCTAAGGTTTGCCTTCCTAGCTCCACTCCTTTCCCATCTCCCTTTCCTTGCTTCTTTCTTTTTTTCCCCACTCTTTTCCCTTCCAATCCTTTTCTTTCCTTTCCCTGCTCCCTTTCCCTTTCCTTTCCCCGCTCCCTTTCCTTTCCTGGTGTGCCCATCGTTTTCTTCAGGAGTTCCTGCAGTGTCAATGGAAGGTGACCACACGCACAATCTGGGAGTCATTTTGTGCTTGAGTATCTCGCTTTGGGATTTGACAGCTACATCATGTTGTCAGAAGCCTTTAGGAGGAAGGCACACTGCTCCCCGGAATGTGGAAGGCTGTCCCAGAGCTGGACCTGACTCTGGGCTGTGCAGGGAGCATGCAGCTCTGCTTGCAGCTGCCTCTCTTTGGTTCCCAACATTAATGAGATACAAGAGTTGGTGTCCTTTTGTCTCAGGCAGGAAAGGGAAGCCATAGGGCTTTCAATTTTCTTTAAGGAAACATATCTCTGGCTGATATACCTATGGGAGAAGGAGAACACGGGTTGGGGATGTAGCTGTTGTCTCTGAGATGTGATACTTAATCTCCCTCCCAGGCTCAGTTACCTGATCCAACAAAGTATTAACTGCCTTAGGAACTGGAGATGTGCAGGTCCAGTGGCACAGAACAGACTGAAATCAGTTCTGTGATGTGTTCCTTCTGCCAGCCAAGGGAGGTTGTCTCCCTGAGAGCTGGCAAATGGAGGAGCAATCGCCAGTGGGAACATCCTGAGACATCTCTCACCTAGTGAACTTAGCATGTGGGATTCTTGAAGAAAAGGGAGAGGCAGCTAGTTCTGCCCTGAGCTGTTTGGCATTCTCTGTGTAGGCAGGGCATTAGTGCCACGGACTCCAGACCAGCCTGAAATTCATTGGAATCCATGCCAAATGTTTGATAATGATGCTCGCTTAAGTATTTTGGTTGTGTGCTTGATGGTGTGATTTCATGGTCAGCTCCTGATGTGCAGAATCACAGGATTCGTGGAGCACATGCTGAAGTGAGCTGAGTTGTGGTAGTTATCAGACTTTGTTCATCAGGGTGTTCCTCTGTGGGGCAATGCCTGGCTGCAGGGGGGTATCGTGAAACAGGTCGCTGTATGAATCCGTCCACATCGCAGATAACATCTTGAATGATGCTTCAGTACAGTGCAAGCACCAGCTTCAGTTCCGTGGATGGGGAACTCTGCATAGTTTGGCAAGCTGGATTACTGCAATTTAGTCCTGGTGCCTGGAGATGGCTCCCAGGAGGTCAGTGTTCTGCGGTCAGTGTGCAGAGGTTCCTCCTCAGCCTGCCCTGCAGAAATAATTCTGATGCTTTGTCACAGAAAACTGCTCCAACCCTTGTTCAGGCATCGTTTGAAGTGGCTGCCCCAGGAGAGAGGCTGGTAGGAATTTAACGTCCCACTTTAAAGATCCGCTCTTTGTTTGTTATTAAAACTTCACTTATTTTGTGATGTGCCTAGTAATTGCATACAAGAGGCTGCCTGGTAGAGTACTGAAGATGTGCCATGGTCTGTGTGCTGTTAGTGCACAGGGCTGTTCCTGGAGCTGAACTAATCTGATTTTTTTTTGTGCTTATTTTTTCCCCACAACTTGCCCATGTTGTGTGTAGCTGCTGGTTCTTGGTAGTTTTGTTAGTGCTGCATTCCTGGTGTTTTCCTGGCAGGTTATTTCTCTGTATATAGAAGAAAAACAAATATTCAGCCTTGCAAATTGAGGATGCAAAGCATTCTCAGCAAGATATTTCACTCTGTCATGTGCAGAGTGGTGCCATTACTGATCTACGGATTTGTATAGAAATACCACTTCTTTTCGTAACCTCTCGAGTAACAGAGGAAAAATGTTCTCAGTGAAATTAATTGAAAAGCACGAACTGTAGGCCTTTCTTATAACTTTTAAGAAGTCAAATACACTGTAATAGAAGATTGTGCCAGCGGTGTGCACTTGCAGTCCAGAAGGCCACCTGCATTCTGGGCTGCACCAACATTCTGGACTGTCCTCCTCTGCTCTGCTCTCATGAGGCCCCACCTGGAGTACTGCATCCAGGCCTGCAGCCCAGCACAGAGAGATGTGGGGCTGTTGGAGTGGGTCCAGAGGAGGGAACAAGGATGCTCAGAGGTTGGAGCACTCCTCCTATGGAGACAGGCTGAGAGCTGGGGGTGTTCAGCCTGGAGAGGAGAAGGCTCTGGGGAGACCTCACTGCAGCCTTCCAAAATTAAAAGGGAGATTAAAAGGAGGGAAATCAACTTTTTACAGGGGCTGATAGTGATAGGACAAAGGGGAATGGTCTTAAACTAAAGGAAGGGAGATTTAGACTAGATGCTGGGGGAGGCTTTCACTGAGAGGATGGTGAGGAGCTGGCACAGGCTGCCCAGATCGGGTGTGGGTGCCCCATCCCTGGAGGTGTTCACGGCCAGGTTGGATGGGCCCTGGGCAATCTGATCTAGCACTTGACTTACTGGCTGGCAACGCTGTGTATGGCAGTGGGGTTGGAACTTGGTGATCCTTGAAATCCCTTCCAACCCAAGCCATTCTATGTTAAAGGGCAATATTCTGTCTTTTTGTTGAATAACGCTGCTTTGGTGAAGGACAGCATATGTTAAATATATATAACAGATTCCTGTGGAGTGGGAAGACAGTAGTGTTTGAATGAATTAATATCAATGTGATGAGGAAACTTTGAGAGGAATAAAGGTGCTTTATCTGTTGATTGGCATTGGTTTTGGAGAAACACCGTTCCCTTCTGTGTCTCTGTTTCTGTATTTCCATTTTGAAGGAGATAGGAATATGTCAGCACAAAGCTTACACGTAACAGCACTCTTCACCCTTACAGTTAGAGCTCACTTGTAGTTTGTCACAGCTCTGAAGATACACGGGGAGAGTAACTCAAACCGAGCACGAGCTGCTGTGCCTTCCTCAGCCGTCTTCTGTCATAAACCCGCACCTTTTTATGTTAATAATTGTTCTCCTTCCCTCTGTTGACGTGCTGTACTTCTGATCTGAGAGGTTTCACTGGACGTGCCAATGAGCTGTTCTCCCTGTGTACAAGGAGTTCAGGGCTCTCTGCAGCCGGTGAGCAGCGCGTGAGCTGCCCCATCCCTCTGTGTCTCCCCGCCGTGGGGTTCTGTGCTGGTGGCATCCCTGGGCTCCTCCTCTCGAAGCTGAGTTACAGTTGGCAGAGGTGGTGCACAGTTCCTGCTGGAACTTTTGGGGGAAGGTGGGGTACCACACTTACCCCTCTCAAGGCAATGCGCACAGAGAACACAGCCCTCTTTAGTTTTGTTCCTAAAACAAAGCAATGAATGCTCCAGATCTTCATCGCTTTCCCGGATCTGTTGGAAGACCCCTGTTGCCTTCACGCCTCCCTACAAAATTACTCCCCCAGGATGGTACAGTCACAACCCTTTCCTGAAGACCTGTGATAACTACACTGCTGAGCCAGCTTTCCAGCTGAGAGCTGTGGGGTCTGGACCCTGGGACAAGGCTCCTCTTCTTACCCTACTTTGCTCTTTGTTGAAAAGTTGCTACTCCAGTGCTGAGAGTTGAGCAGCGCGATGTCCACGTGGTGCACAACAAACCTGGAGGTGTGCTCTGAAGCTGCCTGGCTTTGGTGGCCCCGTGTCCGATTAGACCCTTGGGGCACATTAATGTTCCCTCACAAGGAAAGTGTGATGTTAGCTCTCCATCACACCTTGCAGCCTTGTGTCCTCAGAGGTAGGTTCTGTGTTTGGCACGGCACGTTTGGAAGTGGTGCTGCATGCTGTGTGCTGGAGCTGGGAAGGTTCTTGTTCTGCCAAAACCTTTGTGTTCTTGGCAGGTTTAGCACAGCACGGGTAACTTCACTGGCTGCCTTTTATATATTGGTAGTAAATCTGTCAGCTGTTCTAATTGTATTTAGCAAGCTAGAAAAAGTCATTAGTCCTAGTAAGAAATTCATTTAGGTGAACGTAATGTAAAACGTCAGTGTTTTGGAAAGGTTCGGGAGACCTAATCCAGAAGTATTATCTTTTCAATTAAAAATAAAGGTAGGGAGACCAGAGAAAAGTAATCACTCTGAGTAGCGCTTGTTTCTGTATCTCTTCTAAGTAGGTTATGTTTACTGTTCCTGTTAGTTTTGAAGCTCCAGGTGACTGGATCCTGCTGTCTTTTGTAATAGTCTTCCTCGGTTTGTTTTGCAGAAGATGATTAAATTGGACACCGAGCAAACAGTGCCAGTACGATTTTCTTGCATGTTATAAACCAGGTCAAGAGAGGAAACATAAAAATACAAGTAATGGAAAATTAAAAACAAAAAAGTTGTGCAACAAGCGTAGGAAATAACAAACCAGTGCAGAGATATTATACTCACGTGGGCTTTAATTTTTAATTAAACCATTAATTTCTTTGCTAAATAAACATTTTTGTGTTCAGAGACTGACCCCATTTCCAGTCCTTGAGACCTAAGTTTGATCTTAAGCATTTCCAGTGTTCTCATCATCGAACTGCTTGGGGTTTGATGGGAGTAAAAAGTGCTGTGCAGTGGTACCCCATTAAAATAAGGAGCAGAGTTACCCCTTGCTTTGTAAATGTGTTTTGTTTTAAAGACTTTTTTTAATGAATTGGCACAGGCGTTTCTGCCGTTCTCCCTTTAAAGTGGCTTCTTACATGCGGGCCAGATTGAAAACCAGCAGCAAGAATCTGTGGGGTAAAAAGCAAGTTCTGAATTTTAAACTCTTAAGACTTAATCAACTGTGATAAATTAATGCCTTGTGCGTTTAGGCTTCCGGGTGGCTTCGTGTGTATTCTGACTGCATTTTAGGAAAAAGTCATTTGATTTCTTTCTTTTCTTCTTTCCTTCGGAAATTCTTACCATTTCCAGTTGGTCATGGCTTGTCAGTTCAATACAGAGATGCTGTGAAGATGGAAATGGCGGGTGTAACCTGTGAAACATCTCGGGAAGGATGAGCTGAGTCTCTCATCTGTTGCTCATAAGAAAATTAAGAATCCCTAGGAAGGAAAGCAGAAAGCAGCCTCTTTCTTGGTACTGTTTTCTTTTTGTCGCTTACAGCTCCCTGCAGGCGTGCCTGCAGTAGTGGTTTAGTTGGTCTCATTAATCCATTTGCCTTAATTAGGAGGAATGCTCTGGGCTGGAGTCGCTGTGCAGCAAACCCAAGGGCGGGCAGCGGGGGCACCTGGCCTGGTAGGGCCCAGCCCCTCCGCACCCTGCAGCCCTGGGCCTGGCTGGGCCTGGTCGCAGTGCAGCGCTGGGCCGCAGCCGTGCAGTGTGTGAGCCTCAGCCTGCCGCTGCCTAGGGGCTGATGGCTTCCTGGCCTGGCTTTGCTTGCACACACAGCTCTGACTGTCCCTGTAAGCTGTCTTTGTCTCAACCCATGAGCTCCTGCGCTTTTCTCTCCCCACCTCTATCCCATCCCACCCAGGGACGTCGTGCTGAGCCACTGCCGGGTTAAACCTCACTGGTCCAAGGCCCAGGGCGGCCTGAGGTGCGCCGCTGTTTGGAATTTAGGCTGTGTTTCTATTATTTCTCAGCAGCCTTTATCTGTTGTAATCCGCTTTGCTGCCGACTCCAGCGAGTTGTTTTTGAAAGAGCTGCAGGCCTGCAGCCAGCAGCGTGGAAATTCCCCAGCGCGTTGTTTTCTCGGTTTAGCTTCTGCTTTCACAATTTTTCCTTCGCCCTATCAAAGTCCTCTGTGCACTGTTTGTTTCTTTGGGGTATTAATACCGCTGGAGTTGGTGACAATCATTGCCTCTCCCTTTTCTCGGGATTTACCACTTTGTGCCATGTAGGCACCATCCACGGAGCAAGAAGCTGAAGCAGCACCAAACTATGAAAACAACCGAAGCAGGAGAGAGCAGTTAAACTAACAGCCACTGCTTGACAGCATATGAATAGTGTGGCTTTTAATAATATTTGTGCGACTTAATGGGCTCTAAAAACCCAGCATAGCATGAAATGCGTGGGGAGGATGAATGGAGCGTTGTTACTTAGTGTTCAAACATGCATCACGCTTTTAAAATGGCTTCTCCTCTTAGGGTATTTTGTCTTCAGAAAGCGAAGGCGTACTTAAGTCAGCATTGTGTGAAGCCCGAAATTGAGAGCTATCGTTGTCGCTTCAATTGGACTCGACTTTCAGCAGGCTAGGTGAAGCAGAGCAGGGATTAGGGTTTGTTAGGCTGCAGCCTCTGTGCTGTGGTTGGGGTGAGCTGGGGCAGGGTGCCTCAGAGCAGGGAAGCACTGCATGCAGGTACACAGCTCTCGGGAGCTGCCTGCTGTCACACAAGTCAGGGCTGCCTTCAGATGGGCTTGTCAGTGCTGTAGTACACTGAGGTGCTTTGGGTTCACCAAGTGGGCCAACAGATTGTAGGTCGTTCTTTGGAACGAATCTGATTACTCCAATTATTACAGAGCTAGTGCTCCTGCAAAGCTAAGTCTATTAAAAAAAAAAAAAAAAAGGTCCTGACCAAATAAGGCTGAAAAAACAAAGAGGAAAAACAAGATTATGGTGAATTAGTGCAGGTCAGCTCCCTCGTTTCACCAACGTGGAAAGCCGCTACATGTGATGTGTAAAAATAAATTGCCTGTTGGCCAAGGGAAGCAGGGCAGCGCGTGTGCTGGGCCCAGCTGCCCCTTGCTCGTCCCTTGCTGCTCACTGGCACTCCCACCCCTGCCACACACGCCTCCAACCTGGGCTGGTCCTCCACCAACACTGGTCTGGGGATTGTGGAGAAGGTTGGGGCTGGCAGCACTTGGGGGAGCTGCAGCATGGCGGGCACACATCCTTAGGGAGCTGCGCTGTGGTAGTTCTGCTGCTCGGAGCCTGGAAACGATGGTTGTGTCTGGTACAGTAACAAGTCATTTTGAAATGAGTACCACCTGGTTGTGAAAAATTCATCATTTCAAGTAAAGTAAATGAGTGGCTTGCATCCTATTGTACAAGAGATGCAAAAATAAAGCTACTTAAAGAGGCCAAATATCCTTCACCTTCACATCTCTTGTGTGCTGCTGTGTTCTGTTTGCAGGTGCTAGAAATGTTTGCCGGACGCCTGATCAAAATGGGAGTTTTAGCAAGGCGGGATATTCCTAGCCTCACGAAGTACCAGATAATTCTAGCAAGAGATCAGTATAGGAAAAACCCTTCCCCACAAAACATGGTAAGTGTTGTTATTTGTTTCATGTTACTAAAGTAGTTAATAAATAGCGATACTTCAGAGTTCATGAGGTTTTTTTGATGTATATTAAGTTAGATTTCCAATGTAACATCCTGTTTTTAGCTTTGGAATAAAGCGCGCCTACTTCTTCCACAGTTCTTGATTCTTTTATGGGAGAGTTAAAGAAAAAGAGCAGAACCACTTTTCCAAACTGGAATTGTTTTGAGAAATTGCGTTGTACTTCGTGATGACCAAAGTTACACTTTCCCCTCAAAACGACGTTACTGCACCTCTTTTCTGTCAGTTGTCGTGGAGCATCCAGGTCCTGTAAGCTGTCTGCTGAATATTTTGGCAGGCAGGTGCTCGCTGTGCAGTGCTTTGCTCTTTGGCTCTGTTTCTCAGGTGTTCATCTTGCATTTGTTATAAGAAGGGCCGTAGGATTCCTGCTGTTTATCATCTCCCTAATTTAATGATGAGTCTGTTTTGTTTTCCCAGGGGATGCAGCAAGGCATAATTGAAGGAGATTTTGCTCTTTGTATCAGTTTATATCATGGTTATGAGCTGCTGCAGCAGATGGGAGTGCGATCATTATTTATCTACCTTTGTGGAATTATGGATGGATCCAAAGGTGAACTGTCTTCCGAAGCATCCTTTCTTTTTTCCCACTGCTCCTCAATTAATTTACCTTATCCGTCTTGCTAGCTTTATACAAATCAATTAACGTAATGAGTGTGTTGCAAGTCTAATTGGTGTTTGTTTTTCCTTTAACCCTATAGGAATTGCATTAACTCAGTGTTATAGAAGGAGTATATTTGAGAAAGCAAATGTGTATGTATGGCAGTGATTTTGAAAAAAGTAAGGCACAGAAATACACAAACTAAGCGGCAGTAATATCTCAGGAGAGACAGAGTTAAACAATTTAAACCAACAAATTGCGTGGTAAAGCATTTCCTCCATTATTGAGCTCCCCCCATAGCAAAAGCACTTAAAATGTATGCATGATTTAAGCACCTTTGCCAGAAAACTACAGATTTGGGTGCATCACACCGGAATTTCTATCCCAGCTGTGCAAGGTCTTCTCACAAAGGGAGATACGAAACTGCAGCTGGTTTGGTACTGACATCTTCACTGGGAGGTGAAATTTCCACTTGGCAATGTCAAACTGCAGTTCCTTTTGAACGCTGTGTCTGGGAGGGGAAGGTTTCAGCTGTGCAGAATACCCCATGGTGTGACCCTGAGGTGTCTTCCTTCGTTCTGGTTTGCACATGTGTCATTTGGCAGTGTAACTTGGGTAGCTTAGACAAAATACTTCACCCAAAGCACTGCTTAATTAAAACAGCGCTGCTCTGTCCTGTGTCTGAACCAGAAGTGGACAGTGCATATCAAACGTGATAGAATATCTATCGAATGTATATTTATGGTATGATTGTACTAATATATTTTCTTGTGAATTTTATGCTTCTGACCTTTCTACAGTTGGTTTCAGATTGTTGTTCTCAGATGATACAGCGCTCTTGTTAGTACTGGAGAACATTTCATGTGTGTCCTCGTTTCTCAGACCCCTTAAATTCATGGCTGCTGTTGAAAGGTGACAGAGGGAAAATATTTTCAGTAACTAGTTTTTCTGTTCTGGTTCTGGTACATTACGTTTGCTTTCTGATTTGAGTCGAACAACATTCTTTTGTGCGTTGTCAGAAGGTCATTCAGGAAACCTGTTAGTTTGTTAGCTTTAGCTTCCAAACTAGGTTTCTTTTTTATTGACAGAATTTCTGGATGGCTTTTCCTCCTGCTGAATGGTTGATGTAGGAGTTTTCAGTTTACCCAGGGAACTCAGGCTTCTGTTTCTACAGAGTTTTCATCTTTAAATTCTCCAGTGGCATCTTCCACAGTGGCAAAAATACCGACTCTGAACAATGTTTGTTACGCTTCCTAAGCTAACTTGTACCATTTAGCTCTTGGAAGGAGTTCACTGCTTTTTGGGAAGTTTATCTTTTGGACAGCAAATAGGAGATTCGCTCTGGGGACTGAACGCTAAGGTATTTTAACTTCTTTTACACAGGACTAACTCGTACGAAGAATGAACTTGGTCGCAGTGAGGACTTCATGAAGCTGTATCAGCAGCTTACAGACATGTTTTCAGACACGTACCAGAATTCAGCAAATGGAAATGTTTACAAGAGTAGAACAGGTCGGTATTTCCCCGTTGGGGACAGGACATTTACTTCCAGTTTAAATGAAACACCAAGTATTTCTGCACAGTCCGTAGATGCGGGAAGTCATGCATTTTGAATCACCTGGCGAGCCTCCTTTATTCGAGATCATTTTCCCCTGACTTCTCATGGTGTTTCAAAGGTTAAAGTAATATTATTTGACTGTGTACCTTTCACAGTGTGACTGCGACAAGGTAACAGCGTGCTTTAAGATAATTAGATTTAGCAAACGTGCTTCTGCAAGTAGTTCACTGCAGCTTTTGTTTAGGTGAATGCAGTGAGTGTAGGCATCAGCAGTCTGTATTCCTGACGCTGGAGAACTGTAACAGGAGAAAACGAACTTCACTGAATCCTTATAGTGTGGCAGTTTCATTTGTATCTCTAATTGCTTTATGTCTTTTTCAGCGATTGAAAATAAGAAGGAATTTATTTACAGTCATCCAAAATTAAAGAAATTGGAGGAAATAGTAGTAGAGCACTTCAAGTCCCGCAAGACGGGATGTTCTGGTAAGTACCAGCAGCGCAAAGAAAAAGGAGTGAACAGCTGAAGGTGTAGACAAAAATGAATGGAAGAGCCTCCTGATTTCATTTGTTGAGGTACTTCTTTATTGTCTTGTGTGTTTGTAGTAGCAAAACAGTGCCTCTTCTCTTTCAGTCTTGTCCTGTTGTTTCCAGGAAAAAAAAAATCAAATATTTCAAAATTAACAAGCAGAAAAACCCATCAAGTCGTCATTATTTGTCTCTCTCTTACAACTCTGGTGAAGTCTTGAAATTGACATCTGTAGGGAACGATTTAATACAGGTTATAGCTATAACTAGCAGTGAGAGCATTTAATTCATGGGCTTTGCATATACGTGTTGCTTCTGTGAGCTGAATATAACTTGTGTTGTGTAGAAATATGAGGATACTGCCAGTAGTCCAGTAATTATGCCTGAATTGCATTTTTTGTCCAAGATGGAAATACTGTAACTCTCCTGATCTTTAGCTTTCTCTGGAGATAGTGTAGCTGATGCCATTCCACTCAAGTCATGAGTAAGGTTCTTGTAGGCAGGGTGCACAGATGAATACTGTGCCTAAGTAAAGTAATTGGCTACAGTATTGTGCTCTAGGTTGTGTTTCAGTGTGAATTACCTGGTCTGTTCATGGATATTCAGAAGAAATTTGAAGAACTGTAATAGAGCATTGGAATGCAGTTTAAGTTCTTGAAGGGAGACAGCTTTGACAGTGTCACAGTAGGAAAGCTGCCAGTGTTGTCTTGCTGCTGGGATAGCTTCTACTTGTGCTCTGGAAGATACCCCTATGTGTTTTAAAGTAAAGTATTTAAAAGTGCACTGCCTAGAAGACAAGTTTTGTCTCTGTGTAGCATTAAGAATATGCTTTTGGTTAAAGGCACCTTGCTAAGAAACCCAGTACAGATGCAGGTCTTCGTGCCTTTGCTTTGAATCACTGGCTATCTTTGCCACTGAACTGAGAGATGCAACATTCAGAAGCAACAGAGTAAGGGTGTAAGGGAAAGTTCTGAACATTTCTGCTGTTGTGGGGATCCTATGCTGTAGAGGTGGACGTAGCTCGGGGCAGTAAGTCACAGAAAGCTGTGACATGTCCCTTCTGCTGCACCGTGCTCAGTGCTGGACTAGTGCTGTGCTGCTGCCCATTGCTATGTCCAGCTGACTTGGTCTTGCACTGAACACTTCAGTAACATCTCAGTCACATTGTATGCTCCTTGAAAAAGGCATCTTTAATGTTATTTCAAGGCACTTGCCACCAAGCTTGAGCTTTTCAAGGTATGTTAATAACGTTACCGCGGACATCAGCCATTCTCACTCTAGTTGGTGCAAATTCTCCAAAATTTGAGTGCTGCTTTGATTCCAGAGAGGAACTTTTTGAGCAGGTGTATCTAGGAGCATTTTCTGGGAATTTAAGGTTAGTCTAAGTAGGCTGGGAGGCCCATAATTAACACTTCACTGTTGTTTTTTTTTAATTTAACTGATTTGTTTAGGTTTTTAAAAATAATTTTGTTTAAAGAAAATTTCTTTGAAAAATCCAGGTGCCATATACTTGGGCAGAGTCTAATTGTTAAATCAGGTGAGAGCTGTGAACGTGTCACTTGTGAGACGTGCCCTCTGATTTTCTGGGGGGTAATTATTTTTGTATCATATAGAAAAGTATTTTTCTGTCTTTTTTTTTTAATTAAACAGATCAAACCACGTCTGGAAGCACATCTGCGAGCGCCGTGGACACCAGAGTGATGATCTTCTCATCATTTCGGGATAGCGTGCAGGAAATTGCAGAAATGCTGTCCCGGTTCAGCCCCGTTGTTAGAGTGATGACTTTCGTTGGGCACTCCACAGGGAAGAGCACAAAGGGCTTCACACAAAAGGAGCAGCTTGAGGTAAACAGGTGAAACTCGCAGTTGGGAGTATTTGTAGGGAGTATTAATTGTGTAAATAAAAATGTGGTTAGTGCTATGGATTGCATGGTGATGGCTGAGACTTCAAGCGTTACTGGTAAATTCCTTGGTGGTTCAGCTGCTTTTGGATTATCCAAAACTGCACTCACTAACCAGAGTGTATGAATAGAAATATTTGATAAGTTTACGTTATGTTAAGAAATGCCAACTTTTATGGTTTTGAACATCTGTGGAAATATCTCAGTCACGGAATCATAAAATGGCTTAGGTTGGAAGGGGCCTTCAAGATCATACATAAATTCTAACTGGCTTTGGCAGTTTTTCTTTCCTCGTAGGTAGGAAAATAAAGTTTAAGAAATTAATTGTAAAGCTGAGAAGATCAATTTTAGAAATACGCCACGGTTAGAGTCAGAATAAGGTGTTCCTTATTTCCTTTGTTTTCGAATTGAAGGGTCGCATCGATAATATTAGTGCATGGTGTTTGATCACAATGAAGGAATTGACGAATTTCAAAAGACTGACTGAGCTTTGTAGGCTTAAAATACAAATTTATTCCTTTTTCAAAATCTGGCTGAACCTAGAAGAAGTGCGTATTAGGGGCCGTCAGGCTAACCTCTTAAATCCGGATGTTCCTGTCTTCAGGTGGTAAAACGCTTTCGTGAGGGTGGCTATAACACCCTGGTGTCTACGTGTGTGGGAGAAGAAGGTTTGGACATTGGGGAAGTCGACCTCATCATCTGCTTTGATGCCCAGAAGAGCCCGATCCGGCTGGTGCAGCGCATGGGCCGCACGGGGCGGCAGCGGCAGGGCCGGGTCGTCATCATCCTCGCCGAGGGCCGCGAGGAGCGGGTGAGTGCGGAGCTTCCTCCTCGCTGGGAAACCCCGGGGGCTCCTGTGTTGGGTTCTTGGCAATGGAATGCTCGAGTGTCGACGTTTTACCGGCGTTTGGCCTGGTTCCATGACGAAGGGGACGGGGGACCCACAGGCCCACACCCTGGGAAAAGGGAAAAAGGGTAAGGAGATGGCCCTGAGAGCAAAGAACAGCGGCAACAATCTGAGGAGAAACAAACTAATTTACTAAAATAAGATATCGGAATGCAAAACAACACACTATAGTACAATATAATTACAATTTAAGCTGATAAATCCAATACAGAGAGAGAGAATGTCTCAAAATCAAGGTAGGCCTTACTCTACTACCGACGATAAGACGGCTGGAGAGCGAGGTGCTGCCAAGACGAGAGACGGCAGAAAAAGGGACGAGGTCTCGTGATCTGCAAGTTTTTATACTGCGAGCTTCTATCTTTTCCCTCCGGCTGGAAAATGGTAACAGAGGAGCAAAGTGCCGTGGGGACTGTAGTAGTCCTTCTCTTCTGAGAACCAGGTACATCCACTACATGATGTTATGATGTGGAATACCAATAACCGAAAATCACAAAACCATGACATCGTGCTACAAGCTGGGGCACGTGGGAGCGCGCTCAGCAACGTCTTAATTGAGCATGCTGGAAGGTGTGATAGCCCACGGTGTTCATCGCAAAGTGCGCGTGCCTTCTCGGTGCTAAGAACTTGGACTTTCAGGTGGGATATTAGAAAAAATGTATTATCTGACAGAGCGGTGATGCACTGAAGCAAGTTGCCCAGGGAGTGGGAGAGTCACCATTGGAGCCGATCAGTGGAGATGTGGCACTGAGGGGCATGGTGGGGGTGGGCTGGGGTCGGGCTTGGGGATCTTGGAGCTCTTCCCCAACCTTAACGATTCTGCGATTCCAAGCCTCTGTCGTCAATAGTGCTTAGTTGGCAAACGATGAACTGAGATGCAGGAAGCACAGTTTTTTTGCCGAGGTTACAGAGCAGGCTGTGGAGGAGGTGGGAATGCAGCGGTGAGAGCTGGGGGCCGGCAGTGCCTCGCTCTGAGCTGCTGACGCCGCCGCGCTCTCAGAGCAGTGCTTAGCGGCAGCAGCTTGCGCATGACGTCTGAGGAGATCAGCTTAAGTGGAAATCTACTTTTGCTAAATTCCTGAATCTCAGCACTCAACTCTGACTATAATTAATCTTCTCTGAGTGCTGGCTGCCCCTTGGGAAACGAATGTACTGGGGGGGAGCTAAGCTGGGAGCTAGGAACCGATCTTCAGCTGTGCCAGCGGCCCATCCAGGGTCAGCCCGCAGCTGCACAACCACAGGCTTGGGACCCAAGATGACACAGTGCTTAGGTGGGAGGAGGCATGGCAACCCCTGGGTCAGCTCTCTTTGGTTAGATTGGTTGCAGCGTAATAGGAAGCTGCACTTGCACATTTTTCATCTTGCAACGCCATCTTGAGTGCCGGGCATCTGTAGGCTCTCCCGCACTGTTCTGCCTGAAAATGGATTTTGTTCTCTGTTGGGTTTATTTTGTTTACTTGCTAGGTTGGTTCTCAGGTGGGTCAGGCTTCATGACAGTGGAGTCTGAGGTCTGTGTAAGCTAATTGCAAACCCCAGGTTTCAGAGTCTTACTAATATTTGATTTATTCCTGTCAGCGTTGTGCCTCTGATTTAAATTTGTAGGTAGCTGGAATTTAACTGGCCAAAAGAATCCTGTCTGAGGGGGGGGGGGGGAAGCTTATTTGAAGGGAAGAGAGTTTGAAATGAAGGTGAATGGTATTTGTAAAGTGGTATTTTCTTATGCTGCTTATGAAGACTGAGTACTGCTGAGGGTTACGCTCCGTAATGGGATATCGATATAGTCCCTGTAATTCCTTGAAGTTTCCTTTGAGCAGTTGTATTTCTATGGAGTTCTTCTGTGTTGTTCAAAAATCTTGTTCGAATTTTGTTCCATAAAACCACTTTTTTTTTTTTTTAACCTGTGCCAGGACCCCAGTATTTAACAGAATGTCTGAGGGGCAGTTCAATGAAGCTCACCATTAACGCATCCCAGCTTTATTCAGGCAGAGTCTCCTTGTGTCCATCTCTTCGAGCCCTGGTTTCCAACTTCAGCTGTCACAAGAGCGTCGCTGCTGCCCTCCCCCCAGCAGAGACTCAGAGCAATGTGTTAGGGCAAGCCATGTGCCGTGGGGACTGGTTTCATGCCTTCGTTTCTCTATTCTTGTCTTGGTTTCTCCGTTGCGCAATGAAAAGGAAGTGTAATTAAAAGGACTCGAAGCACGTATGATATGAACAAATAACTTTATAGCTTAATTTGCTTGACCTCCTTTCATTCTGATGTAATCCAATTTACATCATCCCTGTATCTATTGCAGGTTGCAGATTCCTTCAGGCGAGGGCTGTGTTTCTTTCAGGCGTTGTGCCTACATCTGGCTGGCTTACAGAATATAAAAAGCTGCATGTTATCTTTGTATTTTGTCTTATTTATTTCAAGGAGTTCTAAGACGTGTCTGCAATTTAAAGAACAGTTACTGTTCTTTGGCACCTCTTAGACTGTTGTTTTTGCATGTCCTGCCTAGGCACAGATCTACGATAATTCAAATTTAGTTTGACTTACCTATGTTATTATGGAAGCTCTAAAAATAAAAAAGCAATGACAAGGACTTGCAAGCTATTTTTAAAGTAACCATTATCAGATTTTCTGTACAGCTGTCCTGCTTTATTGTTGTCATCAAATCCTGCTGCTCTGCTGTGGTTCCCATGACGTGGAGGCATGCTGCCAGCCCTGAGCTTGCAGGTCGAGAACTTGACCACACCATTTTGTTGACCTAACCGACCATACCCACAGCAGAGGGAATATGCTTACCTCCCCGGCCCTTCCATCATGATTTGTTCTAATTGTGTTTGGAGGAAAAAAAGGTGGTGATGGAATATAATGTAATGAGGTTCTGAAACACGGGGAGTTCCAAACTCGCACAGGGGAGAACTTCTTTACTGTGAGAGCAGCAGAGCACTGGAACGGGCTGCCCAGGGGGGTGGTGGAATCTCCTTTGGAGATACTCATCACCTGCCTGGATACCCACGTGTGTGACCTGCTCTGGCATGGGCTGGGCTGTTTGATCTGCAGAGGTCCCTTCCATCCCCTGCGATTCTGTGGAAGACCTCACAGACACTCGGGTGTTCTTTTGCTTTTGATCAAGTCCCTGCGCGTTTCAGCAACGTGTGACTTTTCCTTTTCTCTTACAGACGTACAATCAAAGCCAGTCCAACAAAAGGAGCATCCAGAAAGCTATTTCAGGAAACAAAATGCTTCATTTTTACCAGCACAGCCCACGAATGATTCCGGAAGGCATAAATCCAGAGTTGCACAGAATGTTTATTACTGCTGAAAAATACGAACCGAACAATTCAAGAAAGCTTTCCAGAGGGAGACCGAGTTCCCTCCACCATAAATCTGCTCTCTTCTCCTGTGTCACTGGTAAGAGGATTATGGTGCTTTCTGTAAGCACTCTGCAAGCTGCTATATCATGTTGTTATCTTACAGCATATCAAAAGTGCCTGCTCACGTGAGTTTGGGTCTCTAGCAAAAGTGCCCTCCTGGCAGCCAGAACCTTTCAGCTGTGTTATCCTGCTTTGATTCTGCCTTCTTTCCCTTTAACATCCTCACATAACAGTTCTGTCTTTAAGTGTCCGTCCTTCAGATCAGACCTTTGTTTCATCCTTCTCCATAGAGCTTCCCATAGAGTCGGTGGCTGAGGGTCAGAAACTTGAGCTACAAACAGAAGAGGCAAATCTTAATGTCTGCTGAAGGCTTCTGGTATGCCTGTGTCAGCTGGCATACTGATCACTAAGTGTTTAGTGATGATTCTGTACTGGATTTGGGTTTGAGCTGTAACATCTAGGGTTGATGCTTCTATTAGTACAGGAAGTAGGTCTTTTATACTGTTGGAAATTACAGTGAAACAGAAGTGCTTGAAAACTAGAGAGTGTTAAGGGGCAAAAAGGCGACAGCAAGGATAGGATCCTTGGACCTCCAGAGGTCCCTTCCGTCTTCAACTATTCTGTATTTTTTTGTGATTCATAATTGCAAATGCTTTTGGAGAAAAATGAGTTTGAAAAGAGAAATGGCTCCTTAGCTGGTTCACTTACATGGCACTGGAGTAAGATTATAAGCGAGGATGAAAAAGTTAAATTTTACAAATACTTGGAAATCATTCACAATCTCTTTTATAAGTTTTATTATTTTATTTATTTTATTTGCCTCTTCTCTCTTTTAACTAGTGACAGGATGAGGGGGAATGGCTTCAAGTTGTGCCAGGGGAGATTTAGGCTGGACATCAGGAAATACTGCTTTTCTGAAAGAGTGGTCAGGCGCTGGAATGGGCTGCCCAGGGAGGTGGTGGAGTCACCGTCCCTGGAGGTGTTCAAGAAACATTTAGATATAGCATTGAGAGCCATGGTTTAGTGGGGTTATTGGTGGTAGGTGGATGGTTGGACTGGATGATCTTGTAGGTCTTTTCCAACCTAGCTAATTCTATGATTCTGTGATTCTATAAGTGCTTTTAGCACTTTAAAGACCAACAGCAAACGCTTTGAAGGAAGAAGCTCCTGGAAGACTGGAGAAACTTTGCATTTCAGTATCCAAGAGTCAGACTTAAAGGTTAGTGGTTTTTAAACACTTCTGAACACAGAATTTCTCATTATCAAAAAGCCTGATTTTCTACAAAATCATGTAGAAATTACCAGTTTCCTCTTTGGCTGCAAAACATCAGCGTCCTTCATGGCAGAAATGTGAAGGGGAAGGATTAGTATCAGCAAATGAGTCTGTACACACCATCCTCAGCCTCACCTCTCTGTGAGTCTGCCTGTGCTGCAGACACAGCTGTGGCACAGCTGTGATGCTGCTCCTGATCACAACGTTTTTCAGTGCCTCTGTAAGGCGTGCTTATCTGGGTTTTGCACGCAAGCCAGGTGGTATAAAAAGATACGACTTGCAAGAACAAAGAGCAGAGCGAAACGTGGAATGAATCACTCCGGAAAATCTGTCCGTCTGTCCTAGAAAAGAGGTCCGAGAGGCACAGAGTGCATAGAGCAGGTAATTGGCTGAGCATGTTTCCTGCTGGGGGAATAGCACTCGGCAGGCTGTGATAATGACCAGGCTCCTTTTGTGTGAAGTAGGTTAGCAGCCACCGCAGCTGAAGTACGCAGTGTATGTGGTTATCTGTCCCTTGCTGAAGATGGACGGGATTGACTGCCTATCCTGCAAACAAGTGCTACAGGAGTGTAAAGTACTGATACTTTCTTCATATTCAGCACCAGCTTTGTGTTCAAGTCGCCTTCGTTACTGTATGAAGCAAGCACCTGCTGCCAGTTTAAGTGATAGTCAAGGCAAATCTCAAAAAGAAGAGAAAGTTCTTCAATTTCTGCATTTTCTTCTTATTCAGGCGTTCCATTCCGTGTTAGAAAGTTGGAGGTGGTAGCTGTAATGAACAAGCTGCGAATGTTCTCATTTATCCTTCCTTGCTTTTCGCTTGTTCTTGGGGTTCATCTGATGTTCAGATTTGTCCATGGCAAACCTTCAGTCTGCTTTGTTTTCCATCCCTGTTTGACAGCAGCTATGCTTTACAGGAAAATAAGAATTTGAATGCCAACTTGAGCTCCTGCTTTCCTCGCTTAGCCCGAGATGTCCAAGTGTTGGGGTCAGACTGTTGGGCATTTCCCTATGCCTCATGGAATGGTTGTTTCTGGAGAAGGGAAGAGTTGAGCAGCCTGCAATTCAGGCATCAATCTTTGTTCTTTGCAAGCTAGGGGGATTCCCTTCCATTCTCCTTTCTCACGGAGACCTGTTGTGTTTTGTCATGTACAGAGTACGTTGTCTTGCCCAAAAAAATTTGTTCTGCTCAGGAACAGAAACTGAATAGCTCAGTTACTGGGCACAGTGCTTTGGCAAGTAGCTGTTACTGAATGTTGCAAGCTATTGGAGGCCTTCATGCCTATGTAATGTTGGACGGTACGATCCCCATGCATTGCTTTGGCAGATGGTGTCACAGGATCCTCTTGCTTTGTGAGAACGAGTTGTCCTCTGGATCTGTGACAGGAAAACTGAAGTCATCTGTTGTTCTCACTGTTTCCTTTAGTGTGTCTGGATGGCGTGTTCATCACCTGAGCTCTTAGGGAAGGTTCTGGTACACTGTTTTGACACCATCTTCAAGAGCAGCAAGAGCTATCCCAGACCAGACCTGTTTGCCTGGGAAGTTTTATGCTGGCATCTGCTTTTTCCCATCTAGCAACTTGCTGTTTGAATATGCCTCCTTGGTTCCTGGGCAGGCAGCTCTGTTACTTCTTGTCTGAAGCAAGGTGGTGGAAGCCCCTTTGGACCGGCCAAGGGCGTTAGATTTTGGCTACAGGTGGGGACTCTTCCTGGCCTTTCCTTTATCCCTTGTCCGGGCAACAATGCCCAGAGCTCCACGCTAATTCAAGACTGAAATACTGTCTTGGTGTTTGGGTGCCGGATAGTTATTGCTCAACCAAAGCTAGCACTTAACTGTTCTTTTAAACAGCAGGAGAGGCTTTTCTGATAAACGTTCCTTGATTTTCGTTTCCTGCAGATCTCTATTCCACCCTGAACTGGGTCCCCGAACCGTGTGTTAGTTACAAATGAGTTTAACATCTCCTAGGCTCGGGTCAAGAAGATTCTAGTAGCAACGACCATCTTCTGGGGTTGTTTGTTTGTTTCGTTTTTTAACCATGGTCTTAAAAACGTCAGCATTGGTTAGATTTTTTCCAGCTGTGGAAGACTGGACAGGAATTGAGGCTTGTACTCAGCACTTCTGGGGACCTGGTTTGGAGTCTCATGTGCTTCCATGGAGATGCATTCTTTGGCAGAAGTCATTTGAGAGGACTGAGAGGTACAGGCCAATTCCTCTTACCTAGTGTTAATTCAGCATAGGGTGCTGGCTGCCTGTTCTTCCCAAATCCTGTCTCAGGGCGGCTGTCAAATCAACCTGATGATTTTCCTCCAAGCTTCACGCATCCAGGCTGCAAGCAATCACATTAACTGCTCTTAACAACGATGCTTCGGATGTTCCTTTGCTATTTGCAGAGGGCTTGTGGGGGGGGTTGAAGGGGTGTCAAGCATTTTTATTGCATACAGCTGGCAATGATTGGAGCGGTTGCGTTGAGGCTTGCTGTCAGACTGCCACGGTAGCTTGGTTTCCTTCTCATCCCTGGAGCTCTGAGCCAAGCAGCACCAGGGCCTTGTCTTCAGGCAGCTGCAACACGAGCACTTACTTGGCTTTCATCTGGTGCTGATGCTCACAGGTGCCTCGTGCTTCCCACTTGGTGTTATGAGCATCAACAGAACTAACAACCCCTCAGTTTCCTTTCCTTCTTCCTGGGAGATTTTTGTAATACTTTCGTTTCTGTCCTCTTGCTCATCTACACGTCCTTAATGGTTTAAAACAGAAAAGAGATCTAGTCGAGAAATATTTTTTGTCATTACAAAATAATGTTGTTTTCCGATGTTCAAAGACTAACTCAAACAAACAAGCTACAACGCTTCCCCAGAACTTACTTGTAGCTTGTCCCTGCAATTACATTTACAAATCACTGAGAATTACATTTACAGATTCAAGCCAGATGCTTTCCCTGTTTGTTATACCGTCTTCGAGGCCAGCTGGTGTTTGCTGAGTTAAATGAATGTCTCTCTACTCCTATCTGCCAATGTTTCTTTACAGGAGGCCTTCCCCAAGACAGCCCACAGATGGGACTATAATTATAACACATACACATATCTGGTTTGATGCTTTGTTTCTGACAGCAGATTCTCTGCACCTGATTTTGCTTGTGGCAGAAAGGAGGTATTTTCTTTTGCCTGGTGCTATACAAAGTGTTTTCTTTTTCCTTCTATGTGTTGCTTTTCTTACAGTACATAAGATTTTCCCCTCGTTTTTCCCCCCTTCCAGGTCCAAAGGAAACGCGCTGTCATGAGAATTGGTTTCTGTCACCTGAGGAATATGAAATATGGGACAGACTGTACAGACTTAAAGAAAGTGATGGAGTAAAGGAGCCAGTGCTGCCTCAAACTCGGTTTGAAACCTTAGAAAACCTGGACGAAACATCAGTGAGTTTAACCTCAATATAATGGGGTTTTTTTGACATTCAGGCTAATGGAAACACTTAACACAAAGTTAACTGTGAGTTTGAAGGATGCCTACTGTACAGATGGAATTTTGAGAATTTCTTTTAAGTTTCTGAAGTTCAGAATTTAGGAAGTAGATGTTTGAAATGAGTTTTTGAGGTGACATCTGTCCATCAAAAACAGGAAAAAAAAAAATCACCCGGTATCCAGTGAGGTCTGTACTGCTTCTAAGACGTTCTAGCAGGATGCTGTGTTCATGAAGGCAATGTATCACGGTTTTTCATTCCCTTGTTTATGTAACCATACAACTGTTACTGATAGGAAATTCAAGTTGTACAAGCTTTCTTTCATTCAGGGAAGAAAACAGGCAGTATTGTGTCATTTCACTGCTTAAAACAACCTGTATTTCCAGAACAGCTCTGGCACCAAAAGCCTATAATTTTTTATTTCCCACCAGACTTAAGCATTTGTGATAATATTCAGATTCTTTCCCTCCCTCAGTGTACTTATTGTCCTTGACGGAGAGGTGGGCGTTGGTTTTGCTGAACAATTTCTTGACTAAAATCTCCTTACCAATCTTAAATTGCAGAAGTCTGAGGAGGAGGCAGCCCATAAGCTGTCCTTGTCCGAGTGGAGCATTTGGCAGAATCGCCCTTTTCCTACCAGCATGGTTGACCACTCCGACCGCTGCTACCATTTTATCGGTGTCATGGAGATGATAGAAGTGATGAGACAAGAACAGGTGAGGTGTTCACATTTGAAAACATGCACGTCTATGTAATGCACTGTTAAAATATTTTAAAAAAAAAAAAAGCTCTCATTCTGTCCGGTCAGGTGAAATAAAAAGTGGGAGTCAGCGAGCAAAGTCACTAAAAGCAATGCGAGGGAATTGGAAATAGGTTTGTAACATCACAGGATCATAGAATAGTTAAAGCCAGAGGTCCCTCTGCTCCCATCCCATGCCAGCAGGGACACCCAGAGCTGTGCCCAGGGCACGGCCAGGGGCTTCTGGACATCACCAGAGAGAGACCTGCCATGCCAGCGTGCCATCACCTGCACAGCACTGAAGTGCTTCTTGATGAGGGGGATGTATTGTGCTCCAGTTTGTGCCCGTTGCCTCTTTTCCTGGCACTGGGCACCACTGACAAGAGCCTGGCTCCATCCTCCCTGCAGGAATGTGTGGGCATTGAGGAGGTCCCCGAGCCTCCTCTGCTCCAGGCTGAAATTTAGCATGTACGTGCATTAAAGGCATCCCATAAAAGTGATTTGCATGTTTTAAGGCAAGTGTTTTGAGGCTTTTTGTTTGTTTTCTGTAAAAGCTTTAATTAAAAATCGAATCGCTCCTAAGAATTAAAGGGTAAGAGGAGTGCACTCAGCAAACATGGATAAAAACCACTGGGGAGCTGACAATTTTGTTTGCTAACTTTCATATGTGGCTTATATACCTGTATGTAATGAAAGGCACATATGTACGTAGCAATGCACGTGGGTCAGTTGAGAGTACCTGAAGACTTCAGTTGTTCACTGCAGTATTTTTTTCTTCCACTTCCACTCATATTGCTTTTTACTGTGTTGAAGTTTACTAGGTCACCAGAATCTGTTGCTGAGCTGCTGGAGTTTTCTGTATAACTGATTGAATCAAGGAAGAGAACAGAGACATTG
Organism: Numida meleagris; assembly: GCF_002078875.1. Classification (NCBI taxonomy): domain Eukaryota; kingdom Metazoa; phylum Chordata; class Aves; order Galliformes; family Numididae; genus Numida; species Numida meleagris. Next base: position 60,273,707 of record NC_034414.1, on the reverse strand, counting down.
TAGTTGTACTCCTTGCTAGGAGAGTATATTAATGGCAAGTTGTAAATAGATTCTTGGAGCTAAGATAAGCTTCTCCATCACAAACAATGGCATTCGTAATTTCTTTCTAGGGTCTGTGTTCCTAAGCTTGGGTCAAGAACACATTGTGAGAGGGAGAGGACTTCGGAGGGGGGGGAGTTCAGGTATAGAGAGAGCTGAAGGAAGTCAAGGGACAAAGCAGTGCTTAGAAGATTAAAATCGTTCATCTAATTGAGAACTTCACTCCCCACTACCAAATCAGGCATTTGAAGCATTTGTGTTCTAAGTTCCATTATTGAGAATGCATTGGTACCAGAAGACTGTTTCAGGTCCCCAAGTGCTTTCAAAGTGGCAGTACGTGCTATACTCACATCTGGTACCTTTAAAATAATGCAGAGAGCAATGTCACCAGCTGCCAAGTGAGCCGTCAGCCTTCTCCCTGAACTCTCCCAAAGCAGATGCTGAAAGCTATAAGCAAAGGACAGTGCCAAACACTTGCTTTTGCAAAACTTCTGCAGAGAGTCAAGGACATCAGAGCCTCCTTATAATTTTTTTCAGAAAACAAAAAATGCAATGTTTTAATTCTTTTGTCTTTCTTGACGGTGGTTTCTTGCATGAAAGCTTTATTAAATTTTTTCTTAATTTTCTTAAGTCACCTCTAAAAGACAGCAACAGCCTTCCCAGGACAGCGTGTCACCACCATTGTCTTACTGTAGAGTGCTTGTTTGTAGAAGAAAATATTAATTAAAAAATGTAAACAGAGCAAAATAAAATAAGTTTAGATTTGTAGGCAGTGCTTTAAATTTTTGCATGCCTATGAAGGCACCTTTGTATAGGTGAGTATGTATCAGCCATGTTCCTGTCTCTGGCTCTGTGTGGCTATGAGCAGCTGTGCTGGGCAAAACTGCAGCCCCGTGTGCCTCTCTGCCTCTGTACTGCTGAACTCTGGGGAGACGGTGAGGTTTAAAATCGTGCTCTTCTGCTAGACTTGATTCAAACCTTGTTTGCAGTCCTGTCCCATTTCACAGTGAGACCCTGGGATGCATTGTGCTTGCTCAAGGCACGGGCAGCACAGGGACGAGGCAGCGTTAGCGTGCTGTGCTGGCTCAGTGCATTGCGGGTGCATTATACGTGCTCAACAGAAGCACACAGATTAGGTCACTCTGAGCTCCAGCTCTGTGTTTTCTACATGACTTTGTGCTAAGCATTCTCGGTTGAGGCTGTTTGTGCAGCAGATGGTAACGCTCACAAGGTTCACCTTACTTCAGTATTTGAATGTGTTCTGGAATAGCAGGAAACGCTTTTATGAAGCGGTGGGGCTGGATAAAGGGATGTTACACCAGGCTCTGGGAAATTCACCTTGAACAGAAGCTAAGCCTGGCAGAAGATCTGCCTAAAATGTTGGTGGGTGGAAACAGGAATGTTTTAGCAGAGCTTCACCAGCTTTTGTAGGTGCTGCAGTTACTGGGCACCCATGTTCCTACCATAAATATTCCATAGCCAAATATATCACTGCTAATCTGTCTGACGTTAACTGACGGCTCTTAATGGCTGAGGGATAAAGATGAGTACAAGTCAGAGCTACTTCCTTAAATAACCGCGACAGGCAGCTTCAAACCACAGTTCTACCCATTATTTTATTACTTAGGAGTAAATTATAAAAACAGGCAAACCGTTATTTCGCCCTGGATAACCGAATGATCTGGAAGTTTCTAATGGAGCTAATTATTTCTCGGGAAGAATCTCGTTCAGAGATCAGTAGCAGCTTCTCAGCAGCCAGCTGAGGGGTATGGAGGTGTTCTCTGTGTCACAGAATGCAGCTCAGACTGTATCAACACTGATGTCATTTTCTTTTCCTTGTACTCGTTCCATTAATGTTTCCAAGAAACCTCCAATGCACTTGTGTTGTACGTAACATTTACAAAGATTCGAAGGCTTGCATGTTTTTAAATGGAAGAAGTGAAAAATGTGTGAAATAATCACAGTTGTATTGCATTCGTATGCTTTTAATAGTTTAGAGAAAAAGTAAGCACATGGGAAACCTTTCTTTATTTGCTTTCCAAAGTAAGAACCCTGCAAGAGGCCCATCCGCTGCAGGAAAGCCTTTAATGCCTGCGTGCCTTTATTACTGCAGCCACGAGAGCTGGGCAGATGGGCCTGGATTTACCACTAACTACAAGCAGGGATTGTCCTGTAACACGGTAACAAATCAAGTTGTCCCTATGCAAAATAATAGCTTTTCAGCATTTCTGAAAATTAAACTGTGCCTCTGGAAACAAGGTCAGGGCAAAGCAATCGCTTTTACTGAAATGCTATTGGCCCAAGTTTCTGAGGATAGGCAATGGGAAATATTGATGTGCCAAAGCATTTCTTATTTTCTGGGAGGCAGGCAATTGTTAATGACTCTTAAAAAGTCTTAATGTTGTCAGATGCAGGAGTACCAACAGGAGAATCCATCTCCCACTCAGGGCTGAACTTGGAATTTTCAGTCAGAGCAAAGGTTTTCCTTGGAAGGAGAGGAGAAAAACCAGCATCTCCCGCTGGAAGGATTCTTTCTTTCTCCCTCAGGTACTCTCTGGTACCAAACACCTGGGGAGCTGGTGTTCAGGGGATGAAGTCAGAACTGCCACTAAAACCATCTGTCCATTCCCATCTATGTTGTATGTTATGTTGCCTGGAAGGACAGCAGCTCTTTGGGTGGTGCAGCCAGGTTGTTGTGGTCAGCAGCTCTGTGTCCGTGCGGAGACAGTGATGAGTGCCATCTGTATGGGACCAGGGGGCAGGTGTGAGGAGTGGGCCCACCTGAACATAATGAGGCTCAACGAGAAGAAATGCAGGGTGCTGCATCTGGGTCTGGACAATCCCAGCCATGTGTATGGACTGGGGGATGGATGGATGGAGATCAGCCTGTGGAGAGGTACTTGGGGGCTCCGGTGGATGAAAATTTGGTTGTGAGCTGGGAGTGTGTGCTTGCAGCCTAGAAGGCCAACTGCGTTCGGGGCTGCACCAGCAGAGGGGTGGCAGTGGGCAGCGAGGGGACTGTCCCCCTCTGCTCTGCCCTCGAGAGGCCCCACCTGGAGTACTGCATCCAGGCCTGGGGCCCAGCACAGAGAGATGTGGGGCTGCTGGAGGGGGTCCAGAGGAGAGCACGAGGGTGCTCAGAGTTTGGAGCACCTCTCCTATGGAGACAGGCTGAGAGCTGGGGGTGTTCAGCCTGGAGCAGAGAATGCCACAGGGAGACCTCGCTGCGGCCATCAGTACCTGAGGGGAGCTGATAAACAGGAGGAGAGTGACTTTTTACGTGGGCAGACAGTGATAGGACAAGGGGGAATGACTCTAAGCTAAAAGAGGGGAGATTTGGGTCAGATGTGAGGGGGAAATTCTTTACTCAGGCGGTGAGGCCCTGACACTGCTGCCCAGCTGTGGGTGCCCCATTCCTGGAGATGCCCAAGGCTGTGGATGGGGCCCTGGGCAGCCTGAGCTGGGGGGCAGCCAGCCCATGGCAGGGGGGTGCTGGGGGACTGCAAGGTCCCTTCCAACCCAACCGTGCTGGGTTCATGGGGTGAAGTTCCTGACAAAGGGAAGAGTGCTCCAGAGATACCTTCAAGTTCCAAAGAACCTGAAGATGCTCTCCCGGATTTTTGAAGTTTTAAATCAGACATACTTTGAGACATGTTTCCAAAAGACCTTTTCTCAGGAGATAATGAATCAAGGTTAAAAATGGTTCGAATAAGGGCCATGAAGTGGATAGCATTTTAGGCCCTCATTGGCAGTAGCGTGTTTGTGGTTGACACAGTATTCTAAGATGGGCAAAACTTCTTTCCCGACCAGAAAGAAATAATTTAAGGCAGCAAATGGTATTCGTTTACCGTGTTCAAAACAGGCACACTGAGCTATTTGTGGAACTGCTGGTTTTAGCTCTGGGCAGCTGTAATAGCCTGGGCTCCCAACCTGGCTTAGACAGCAGAGAACAGATAAAGCAAATACTTTCTCTTGGGATTCTCAATAAGGTGCAATGCAGAAGTGTCCCTGCTGGTACTTCATTGCAAAAAAAATAAAAAGAAACAAAAAACAAACCAAGAACAGCAATGCTTCATAGTGTGAGAGGGGAAGGAGTTTTGCTTTATCCTTAGGCAGTGAGGATGCCAGGCAGAACCTCAGCTCTCCAATTAAAATAGTTTCTTTGTGCCATACCGATTCTTCTGATCTTATTGCCAAAGCATTTTGAGTCCAAACTATGATTAAGACCGTGTTTAGATGGTTCCAACCTTTAATTGCAGGTGCTTTGTGTTTAATGATCCTGTGGGGTTTTGTGCTCACAGTGAGAACAGGAAAGATGGATTAGGCAAAAGATTTTGGGGTGTCAGCCATGTGCAAGGGGCAAGGGGATTGTGCAGACTGTGTGGCACCTGGAAGGGCTTAGCTGTGGTGCTTGGAGGTGATGTTCCTGCTGTGCTCAGGGGTGACTCCGTGTTCCTGAGCAAAGCTGCATGCAAGTCTCCTTGGCCAGATTCAGGCACACCAGCCAGAAAGACGTTTTTCCACCTACATTAAATGTTCTCAGTTTTCTGGAAGCCATAGCGTAATATAATATCATACAGAAACCAAGAGGAATGTAACACGTGTGATGTAGGGTTGCCAACCTTAAATCTGCAGGCAAGAGCAGCTTTGTGTGCGTTCCATGTCATGATATCCATAGCACCATTGTACACCTGTGCCTGCTGTTTCCAGGTTCTTATCATTAATGTTTGCACTCCTGATGTCCCTCCCCTCTGTTGGTGTGGGGCTGGAGCATGTCCTGGTGATCTGGATTTGTAGGTTCTGGCTACTGCTCACCTGTGTTGTTTTGTTCCATCGTAGTATTTGATTAGATGCTGGGGGAGGAAGGCTGTGCACAGAAGTTTTGCATTTAGATCTGTGAATTGAAGAAGTAGTTGCACGCTGTGTTTCGCAAGCTAAAAATATGTAGGAAAATAATTGGTTGGTCGTTCCTTAAGCTGTTACGGAGAGTGATGTGGCAAAGCTCTTCTGCACAAGGGTAAGTGGCAGACCACTGGTGGCTCTTGTAGGAGCTCCTGTGCACCAAACGTCACTGAAGATGCTGTTTGCATTTTGAGGGGCATGGAAACACAGGAATGATTTTGCTCTCTGTATTTTCATGGAAATTAAATAGTGGTGTTCAGGTCACGGAATCATAGAATCACAGATTCGTTAAGGTTGGAAAAGAGTACTGTGATCACCAAGTCCAACCATTAAGCTGTCACCACCGTGCCCACCGAGCCATGTCTCCGTGTGTGCTTCTACCCAGGCTAAGGAAGTCAAAGGGCAAATATCAACTGTAATGACCTGTCTGTATGTCAAATAACAGAGCAGTCTGCGCTACCAGCTCACACACCTCTAATGCTAACTGGCTGTCACTTCTGTCCAGAAAGTTTTGTAAAATAAGCAGATATGAAACCTTGGATTTGTTTTCTGACGCTCCTGTTGTTCTGGAATATCCGCTCTGCCTCTTTGATGACATTACCCCATGACTGGTAGGGTGCAGAAGCCTGATTTTGCTAATAAATCTTCCTTTCTAAGTGTGTTTTTAGTGCTCTTATTGTACGTTTGCTGCGTAGCCAGATGCTCTCTCCAGCCGATGTGTCAGTAAAATTAGTATAAGCAGCTAAATGAGCAGCAGCCAGCTGCCACTGAAGAGGAGCAGATGGTGTCCTGCCAGGAATTCCCAGCCACTCTGATCAGCAGGGCCCGGAGCAACGGGACGTGTCAGACAGTGACTTGGGTTTGAGGACGTGTTTGTGGTGGCAGTAAGAGGAGGAGTTGGTGGTGGATTGGCTCCAAAGAAGCTGCCTGAAACCAAGACAGTGATAGAACTGCTAGATCCATCGGTAGTGGCTTGTTGGCAGCAAGAGAAGGAGCACAGCTGCTGCGGAGCGAAGTTGTGGTTCCTATGTCATTAGACTTCTGTGATGAATCAACTGCGGGTAATTTTAAGAGTCACTGGCTGTGTATAATGAACTTGAACTTCCCCAGAAAGTTTTTGACGGCATTTCCTCCTCCAGACGATCAGGAGAAGCTCTTCTAGTAGGAATGAGAGTTGCTGGAGGAGAACTGATTCCTCTCTCATCCAGAAGTCATCTTCCAAAGCGTGTTCAGAGAAGGACAAGAGAGCTGTGAGGGGTCTGGAGCACACGTCTTATGGGGAGCAGCTGAGGGAGCTGGGGTGGGTCAGCCTGGAGAAGAGGAGGCTCAAGGGAGATCTCTGTACAGCTCCGTGAAAGGAGCGAGGTGGAGGTTGGCCACTGCTCCCAGGTAACAGCGATAGGTTGAGAGGTGGTGGCCTCAAGTAGTGCCAGGGGAGGGTCAGGTTGGATACTGGGAAACATTTCTTCTCTGAAAGAGCAGTGCTGCACTGGCACAGCTGCCCAGGGAGCGGGGATGTCACCGTCCCTAGAGGTGTCCCAGAGCCGTGGGGATGTGGCACTGAGGTCAGTGGGCACGGCGGGGTGGGCTGGCGTTGAGCTTGGGAATCCTAGAGGTCTTTTCCAACCTTTGAGGTGTGGTTTAACTTCCTCAGTGAATGCGTGTTAAAATATCCATTCTATTCAAAGCAATAATTGCAGCCTAAGAAGTATTTAAGAAGCGTAGGGAGCGGGGGAAGAACGGCCATAAGTGCTCAGATGTAGTTTTGTCTTTCAGAATACACACCAGGTCTGCGTGGTAAGGGTCGTGTGTGCAGGGCAAACACGAGGGCTTCCCTTGAGCACTGGGGGGGTCAGACGGTCCCTGTGGAGATAAATACAAACTGTTGTCATTCACACAGATGGAACGTGCTGCTTTGACGTGTGCTCTACCTGCTCGTGAATAGTACTGCGTGAAAACCACCAGCCTTGTTGTTGTAATATTATTACTAATATTCAAGCTGAAACCTAAGTTGACCAGAAAATAGACCCGAGTGGCTGCATGCGTTGGCAGTGTTCACTCAATGGGGTGTAATGCTCAGGGTGAAAGTTAAAAATTCAGAAGCCTTTCTTTGCTAGATCTAGCTCAAAGCAGCTCTGAAAATAGGTCAGGGAAGATGGGAATGCCAATTGTTCGTGCTGCGCTTACCACGGTTTTAATTAAAACTTTCAATTAAGGAAGTTATAAACGTTAAAATCTGTATCCTATCTGTTGACAGACATGTTGTTTCTTTTTTAAATAGCAAAATCACCGAGGTTTGGGCACTTTCTCTTTAGAAAGTGTACATCCAAAGTGGCTTACGAGGAGGGAGAGGTTAACTTCAGCTTTGACATTAGCAATATGCTTAAGTTTAAATGCTAGAAAACACATAGACATAAGATATTCAAACCTTCAGAATTTTTGTGTACCTATATCTCCTTTTTCCTTTTAATTTTCTGCAATGGGAAGCCTGTTGTTTCCTACACCAGTAGTTCCAAGCGAGGTCACGGGTTTGGTGCAGCAGTGTAAGCAAGGTGCCGGTTCCTGTGCTCGCGCAGCTTGCGCGCATCGTCCCGGTGACGAGGTGATAAATTCAACTCTGTCCTTTCACTCCATCAGCATTAACTGGGCTTGCTGGGAGAAAGCATTCGAATGAGCAGGTTGAACTGAGTTGAACTAGAACGATTGCATAGCTGCACGTAAGCCTGAGAGCAGGTGTCTGCGTTTGCCCTGGCCGCTCTATTGGTCCTCGGGGCTGTTGTGCTGACACACAGACTTCTGCTATATGTTGTCTTTTGGATTTGCTCTTTGTTGGTTTACCCCTGATCCAGATGCGATTTGAATGACCATTTTCCCTGCTTAGAGCCCTCATCATTTCCTGCAGGTTTAATTAATGAGTTGTGCTACTTTGGGTTGCTTTAAAACTATAAAATGGTGTAGGGTCTAGAATGGGCTGAGCTGCGGCTCTTACAAATGGAAAGGAGCATCACCTGCTTCTGTTTCAATAACTCTCAGTGGTTTAGCGGCTAATCAGTCTTTAATCCATTTAATATCTGTTATGCTCCTGCAATGCTTGGATTCCATGCTCTTCCATCCTGCTGTTCTGACCTTACAGAAATCACGTACTTCATCACCGAGACACAGATGTCATTGTGGTAAACAGGATTTGTAGCCGGCTGTGCCCCTGACCTCAAAACAGCCTGTACACAGATTCTCCCTTGTTTCTGCTGCTCACGATCCTTTCTGTGGCCTGCCTGTGAAGTTAGTATTAAAATATTATTATTTTCATTATTACTAAAAGTTGACGAATGAGGCGTTACTCTTGATGCTGCGTAGCGTGCTTTAAGTACTGCAGGCAGAGCGTATCCAAAGCTGTGTCAGGCTGTAAGCTGTTTTCAAAGGCAGGGAAGACAGCTTGGAATCTCAGCCCTGGGCAGTTCTCAGGAGCACTCTTGGAGAAGGCAGCCAGCAGTAAGTGTGGGTATGGCTCTTTCTGCCTTGTGCAGTGGGAGAGACAGAATGATTTTCAGAGTATCTCACAGCCTTGTTTTCCATGGTCGACTCCCCTGGTTATCACAAGGAGTCTGGCAGTAGAAGTCAGTTTAGCAGCAGCTGCAGGCGTGCTGGCTGTGGAGGCTCTGGTTGTGTTGGTTTGTAGAATCATAGACTCTGTGAGGTTGGAAAAGACCTTCGAGATCAGCAAGTCCAGTGTCCTCCCAGTCTCTTTAGGAGGAGATGACCAGATGGTCCAACGATGTTGGTGTCACAGTGTCATCTCTTAGAAAGCTCTGAAACTTCCCAAATGGCTCCATTATGCAGAGAGCAGGTGTTGATGAAATGAGAAGTCGTGTTCTCTGCGAATGAAGCCCAGGGGTTGCGTCCATGCGAGAGGAGCCTGTGCATTGCGTGGGTACAGATGGGAGGAGTGAAGGGTCTGGCTTGTGAAGAGTTAGTGGAGGATGGAAGGGTAACGGATGCCGTGGGAAGATGCTGAAGTTTGAGTAGTGGCCTGCACAAGCTGAAGTAGAACTTCTCTAACAATGTTCTCTTGGGACAGGGAGGAGAGTTCAGGAGTTTGAGATTGCAAGGAGCTTATTTTTTTCCTACTTATACCTGATAAGACTTTTGGAGACTGTTAATTGTGTAGAAAGCGTGTAACATCATGAGTCATCTTCTCATCCAGTATAGAAGTACTTTGTTTTATTGCAGGGATGAAGGAGCCTAGGGATTCTTCTGACCGAACTGCTACAAAATAAATGTGCCTTGTCTTTAGTCATTACTGCTCCATTAAAAAAATAATCATTAGTGAAGCAAGTTTAAACTTTGAAAGGGCGTTTGAAACCACTGCTATCAGAGCCTCGTTTGGCCTTTACGCTTCCTTTTAGAGATGGAGTGCCTTGATTTTGCAGTCTTAATTTAAAGGAGAGAGGGAGAAGGACAATAAGAAGCAGCTTTTCAATCCGGGCTGTCCTCCTGTGGATGCTGGCAACTGGGAGCTATGCTGATGCCTGCTGGGCTTTCTTCAGCTGTGTTTCTATAGGGTTGGTTGGTTGCCTAGGTCAGCGCGTTTATGAACAGGAGATTAATAAGCATCCATGGAAAAAGCAAAGTCCAGAGTATGTAAGCGAGACATCCTTAATGTGGCATCGATGGCAATAGCCAAATTATGGACAGCAGTACAAAGAGAACAGAGAGCTACAGACTCGTGTGTTCCTTGAATGAGGCCTTCTTCTGCTCCCTCCACCTTTCTAAATTTGCTCTTAGCGTTAGGCTGAGGAGCCAACACCTTGCACATTTGGTTAGTGAAGTGAAGCTGTTTGTTGTTATGTTCTGAGAGCTGCACAGATGCACAGCAGTGAGTATTGTGCACTGCAGCTCTGTTTAGTGCCATCGTTATTTATGCACGGTATTTTCTATCTTTCTAAGACATTCAGATTTGACTACTGCCGCACGGGTTTGCAGCTAGGCTGCCAGGAAACATTTTTTTTTTTAAAGCTGTGACCTTAAATGCAAAGCACTTCCCTTTTTTTCACCTTTCTGATAACCCTTGGGAGTAGAAAAATCTTTGCCACTTGCTTTAAATATTCTCATGACAAATCCTTGCTGGCCTTTCGGCATTTATAGTAAATATTACACCGTGTTTTCCACCAGGGAGATTGCAGCTATGAACTGGAGCTCCAGCCTCACCTACGCATTGAGGATGTTCATGTCCCAAGGAATAAAAGCCGTCTTTCCATGCCCAGCTCCTCGATTGCTCAGAGGGCACACTCATCCAAAAGAGGCGTGGCGCGCACAAAAAAACCATTATTACCTGATGTGAGTGATAATGAGAGAGAATTCTTTTCTATATTTAAAACAACGGACGCAAAGACTCACAAAAGAACTGGACTGGATTTGGAAGAGCCTGAGTTGCCTGCAGATACCGATGCTTCAGGTCCTTGCTCTGCAAGAAGGCTCGCTCCGCTCGAGAGTACTGACCAGGGCAGCCAAAAAGAGGAGATGGAGAGGGTGACATTTGACTTAAATGGATTTAATGACTTATGTGACGACAGTGACAGTACTGTAACTCATGAAAGTGCAGCGATAAAGGATCTGAGGTCGTTGGATGAACACTGCAGTTCAGTGGGGCTGAACCACGCCGATTTGGGTTACAGCAGCTTCACGGCCGAGAAATCCCCCGTGTCCCCTGACTTGTTTTATCTCCCTGAATCACACATGGATTCGTTTGTGCTTGAGAGCTCATCCGAAGAGCTTCCTAGGCTAGAAGGAGCGCTTTCCTGCGTGAAGAGGCTGTTAGCACGTTCTCCTCCCCCTGTCAATAAACTTCAAGATTTGGAAAAAATGTTGGGACGTGAGGAAACGCTGTGCCCTCTTGGCAAGGTGAGTTGCAGCGGTCGTTCAGGGCAGCTGCCGGACAGAAGCTTTCCTTCTTCCTCAGAAGTTGGTCACTCACTGCTGCCTGCTGGAAATCCGGAGCTGGAAGTCCCCGGTGACCGGTGTGCTCCTGTAAATACCTGCCTTCCAAAACCTGCATCATCTTCGCCCACGGCTGCTGGTGGAGCCGAGGAGGGGCCTCCATGGGGCGGCAGCTCCCACAGTCTGTTGGGCAAGGAGGGATTCACGGAAGTTGAGAAGAAATCTCCGACGGCAGATCGCACAAATAACCCTTCAAATCAACATTTTGTTCAAGGAGATGACGAGCATTTAGAAACGAACAAGAAAAATGTGACTATTGATGAAGAGAGGAGTATACATTTATTTGAAGAGGAACACATCTACGGAGCTAATAATGAAATGACGCCTGCAAATAACGAGCCTTCGCTCAGGTTGGGTTCAAGTGGGCAAGCTACTCGGCCTGCTGCAGGGCCGGGCTGCCCACATGGGGACAGAGCCTGCAAGGAAGGGGCAATGCATGGGGAGATGGCACCCATGGGATCCTGGGGCGGTAGCGCTGCGATGGAGCAGGCCCTGGATACTAGTGACCTCTGTGATGCCTCCCAGGAACTGTTTTCTGTTAATTTTGATCTGGGGTTTTCCATTGAAGAGTGTGAGAAGGAAGTCTTTGAAGAAGATATGGAGCCTGTTAATACCCCCAAATTAAACAGTGCCTCAGGGAGCCGTGCAGGTGTTCAGCTCACCAGCAGTAAAAAATCTCTGAACGATGGCTGCAGGTTTCAGATGTCGCCAAAATGGGATTGCAGAAGTCTAGAGGGAAGAAACATGTCCACACCGCTGCCACTGCAGAGCAGAAATGAGAGGGACACAGCAGCACCTGGGGGGACACCAGGGGGCAGGATGGGATGCAGCTTGCCTCCTTCACTTTCTACCCCAACGGGCAGAAAGGTCAGCCGTGCTGAAGCTACCAAAAGGATTCGTAAGAGTGTTTTATTCAGTGTCAGGGAGGGAATTCCAGAGGTCCATCCTACAGGTGAAGTCAATGCAAGCTCACAGAGAAAGAACTTTGGGAGTTCAGCCTTGGATGCGCTTGATTCCGCTGGAGGAAGAACTGAAAACCTGCAAGGCACCAACCTTCGTATTTCACCTGTGCTTCCTGCTGAAGGTAGGGAATTCAGTGTACAGTCAGTTAATACCTTCATGTTTAAGCAAATACTGCTGAACGCAGGATCTTTCAGATTCCAGAGATCACGGAGATGTGGCACTAAGGGACATGGTCACTGGGCATGGTGGGATTGGGCTGGGGTTGGCCTTGGGGATCTTGGAGCTCTTTTCCAGCCTTTATGATTCGATGATCTTCAGCTAGCTGTTGTGACTTAGGTGGTTAGGATGGAACAAGAAGGGAGCAATGGTTGTATTACTCGAATCTGGCCCCATCAGGAGGCTTTCCAGAACTTCAGCCTCCTGTAACGCGCCCTGCGTTCTAGCTTACCCATTTGAGGCTGAAGTGCGTGCATACATATTGGAGAAAGCAGTCAGAATTAAACTGCTGATACCTCTCCACAAACGCTAACAGTGCAGCCATGGCAGACATAACCATGTGAGCTACATCTGCCTTTAAAGCCATTTCTTAATCCTCTCAGAGGCTTATTCGTAATCACCAGATCCGTTGTGCTTCACTCCCTGTGTCCCTGTTCTTACATTTTTCTATCATCATTCCCAAGGAACAGAAACTCTACTGATGAGTTTCTTTCTTATAGTTGCATGACAACTGACTTGTTTAAAATTTTCTGATGATGCCTTTTGCACGAGCCTGGTTTGTATTTGAAACATCAGCTTCTTATGGGATCTGTTCTGTTTTTATTTCCTCCATCTGTCTGCTTTTCTGTGCTTCTCTCTTTTAGGAACAGCATATTTATTTACTTTTTAAGTGGTTTTGATCATTTCTGTTCAGTAAATGCACCTCACAAATGGCCATCATTCCCCTCCACTCATATGCTGCTTGGAGATCCTATTCTCTCCCTTTTTCATATTCATATATTCCAGCAACAGCGGTCCTTTGGGGGAGAAACAGAAAAGGCTGCAGTTGTCTGAGATGTGAGTTAGGTGTGTCTGGTGAGTTCTGGTTTTCTTTCATGGAATCCTAGAATGGCTTGGGTTGGAAGGGACCCCAAGGATCATCAAGCTCCAACCTCCACATCTAATACCAGACCAGGCTGCACAGGGCCCCATCCAACCTGGCCTTGAACACCTCCAGGGACGGGGCATCCACAGCCTCTCTGGGCAGCCTGTGCCAGCACCTCACCACTCTCTTGGTAAAGAACTTCCCCCTGATATCCAACCTAAATCTTCCCTCCCTCAATTTAAAACCATTTCCCCCTGTCCTGCCATTATCTACCTTTTCAAAGAGCTGACTCCCCTCCTGTTTGTAGGCTCCTTTCAGGTCCTGGAAGGCTGCAATGAGGTCACCCTGCAGCCTTCTCTTCTCCAGACTGAACAAGCCCATCTCCCTCAGCCTGTCTTTGTAGGGGAGGTGCTCCAGCCCTCTGCTCATCTTCGTGGCCTCCTCTGGACGCTCTCCAACAGCTCCCTGTCTTTCTTGTATTGGGGTTCTCAGACCTGGGCGCCGTACTGCAGATGAGGCCTCACGAGGGCAGAGTAGAGAGGGACAATCCCCTCCCTGCTGGCCACCCCTCTTCCGATGGAGCCCAGGACACCGTTTGCTTTCTGAGCTGCAAGAGCACGCTGCTGGCTCATGTTCAGTTGTTCATCCACCAGGACCAAGTTTTCAGTGCATCCAAAGGCGTGTGTATGGCAGAACGTTTCCAGAAGTGTGACACTTGAACTCACCTTCTAGGGGCTGCTTCTCGAGATGTCACGGCTCCTGTTCCATTTTTCTCTTCCCTTTCTCTGTGTCTGTACTCCCTGGGGAAATCATTTCCTCTCGGACAATCTCCAGGAAAGCAGGATTTATTGTACGTCTCAACTGGAGAGTATTTATTTTGATTAAAAGAGAGCAGTATTCGCTGCACAGATCAATAAGCAATCTCCTTTGGAGGTACTTGTATAAAAGAGATGGATTTTGGTTGTTCAGCTGTAGCAATATTGCACCCTGAACAATACATTTCCTTACGATTCTTGCTTACTGTTTTTCCTGTAGGAACCAGCAGTGAAAGTGAAGAAGAGATTGTTTTCCAGAGGAAGAACAGGAGAAACAATGTTTTGAAGTCTCCTGATGTGAGTCTTAGAAGGGGAAAAGACAAGAGAAGCAAAATGGCGAGCACGTCAAACCTCAGAACAAAGCTTCTCTCTGCAATTATTCTTATCTCTGTCTGTGTAGGTTGTGAATGACAGTGATGGTGGATCTCCGGTTCGTGCCATCAGGAAACGCCGACACCCGCTGAACACGGTTAGCAGGTGCTTTGTACTAAGGGAAATAATGTCAGCCCATTCATGGAGTGTCCCCTTAGCATGTACTCTATCTGCAGCCAGTAGGGAAGTGTTCATATTGCCAATATGCTGTGCCCTCTGCCCGAAGGCGCACTGGAATGCCTTCTTTTCCTCCCTTCCGTTCTCCCCCAGAGTCTCCTACACATGATGAGTTTGTCGTTGTTTGGGGGAGGATTATTGGTGCAGGTGCAAGAGCTGGACTTTGTGAGAGGCAGCAAATAGCCTTTCTTCCACAAAGCTTTGAATCAAAAAGAAATGTTCACGCCACAATGAATCTGGTTTTTCATCCCAAACGATGTGTTCTTCTGTTCTACTCTGACATGCGTTTCATAGGATGATTAGCATCATTTTGACGTGCGTGATCAATTGCAAAAATCTGGTGTTAATTAGGAAGGAGCAGATGTTGAAGAGTGACTGTGTGACTGAAAGGCGGCTCGCTTTAGTCTTACTTTCTGAAGTGTTGGTGTGACTCTCCTCCAGTCCGACGCGTCCAGTGACGACGGCGTGGATTTTCACAGGGACCCCAGCAGGAGCACGAAGGGCTGCTCAGCAGCAGGCACCAAGCTGAGAAGTGCGAAACGTCAGAAGGTCAGGAGCAATGTTACAGGCAAGGTATGGCACTCCATGCCTCTGAATGGGCTGGAGCAGCTGTGTTGCTCTGTGTTTGTCAGCTCAGGTTGCAATGCATGTAGCTGCTTTGCCCTGTCTTGCATGTATGTACGTATATAAGTGAATGTGTTTGCAACGAGGGTGCTGTCCTAGAGCCTGTCCAGCACTGCCCGGCACGGGGCAGCACCAGCCTCCCAGAAAGCCTGGCCCAGTGTCTGCACACCTCGCCATGAAGCAGTGCTTTGTAAAGCTGGTCTGAACCTCCCCTGGTGCCGCATTGCTTGCCCTCTCTGTTAGTTTCTGTTGCACGGTGCTTTTCGTGCTGCAGTTCGTCCTCTCGTGGTCTTTTGCAAGTAAGAAGGATGGAGGCTGCCTGGCATTAGCACTGCGAGTTCTGCCCTGGAAGCGGTGACCTCCGGTGCATTTCCTAATCATCAAAAGTCTCCTAGAAAAGGGGCTGCTGACAGTGGCTGTCATTCAGGCTTACCAATTGCTGTAAGCAGGGGTGTTAGAAGAAAAGACTCAGGAGATGCTGAGAATCAGAGGTGTCGCTGCTTGGAGCAGTTCTGAGCGCTGCACAAAAACGGACAGCACTGTGCTTTGATTGGGAATGCTCTGCAGGCAAAGAAATCATTCTGCGGGAGAAAGCGAGACACGGAATGGTTCTCTTTCAAGGTTGTATTTGATCCATTGTAGCTGATATTATAAGAGAAAAAGTTACAGCACTCTGACAGAACATCACCCAGAACTCCTTCCTTTCTCCGAGCTTTGTCTCTTGCCTGCTGTGCTGCGGTTGGTGGCTGAAGTGCCACCTCATCCACGAGCAGAGGACGTTTCCTCAAGGATGAGTTTTGCTGTCCAATGAATTTACAACGTGGATGATCTTCAATCTGACCAGCAGAGCGAGGGCTGCGCCTCAAGTTTCTGACAGTCCGAGGGTCGGAGTAATGCAGCACTCCCGCATCTGGCTTTCCTCCTATTACTTAGGAGCTCTTTACAAAAAAGCGGTTCCGATTTACAAGTTACAAAATAACATGAGGTTTTGGGCAGCTTAGCTCCGATGTGAGTAAGTTCTTCTTGCAGCATTAACCTGGTGCAAGCAGCAGGGCACAGTGCAGGTGTGGTTGGCCAGCCCTTCGCAGCCCAGCTTCGCCCTTGGGCGCTCTCTGTGCGCTGTGCTCTCCCCATCCCCTTCCCTTGGGACGGATTCTCCTTTTGGCTGATGTTCTGAGTCCACGAAAGGATTTAGTGGGAGGCCTCCTGTAACGCTAGCTAATTGTAGCAGTAGTGAATTAGCCTGGCTAAAAGTTTCTTTGGGGTTTCTTTTCCTTTTCAGAATGCGGCAAGACAGTTTTTAGACGAAGAAGCCGAGTTGTCCCAGCAGGACGAGAGCTGTGTTTCTTCTGATGAGAGCGAAGACACAGACCAGGAGCTGAGCTCCTCGCTTGGTCAATTCCTGAATGACGACGCAGAGGTCACACAAGTGTTAAATGGTGAGTGTGGGAAGTGGTGTGTGACTGAAGGAAGGAGGTGTTTCAGATCGTGGCGTGTGAGAGGTGCAGCCCTCAGCCAGTTGCTGCGTGTCAGCTGTAAGCAGTAACGTCCTCAGCTGTGCTCGATGAGGTGCTCTCCATCTCTGTACCTCTTCTATTTCTGTTCCCGTGGGTTTCTTATGGAGTAAGTCTTCACAGGAATCTCTGCCGTGCAATTGCTTTGTGGAGAACGGGTGTTTTGAGGCAGGAGTTCTCTGACTGTGAGTCAGCCAGCCCCTGGTACAACATTAGGAACAAATGGAAACAGAATTTCCCATTTCACTTAGTAAGTTCTGAAGTTTCAGGTCTTCTTGTACAGAGAGGTCTGTAACATGATGTGAAATAACAGTACCAGCGTTAAAGATGAACTATGATGTTGGCACTGTCAGAGCTGAAATGGTTTTGGTTTTTGGCCAAGATTCACTTCCCCCCTGTGGTTCTAAACCTTGTCTGCCCCTGGGATATTTACACGCTGGAATCATCCTGTTGCCATTTAAGAGATTTCCAGATGTTGCCGAGGATTTTCCTCCTCTACTGAAATCTCTATACTAGTCTCATACAGACTCTGAAATCCTAGAAGCATAGAATGGTTTGAGTTGGGGGGGACCTTTAAGCCCATCTCGTTCCAACCCCTGCTCTAGGCAGGGACATCCCACTGGGCCAGGGGGCAGCTCTCCTTGTGCAGGCTGGGCACAGTGCTGCGGAGCAGGGGTCTGCAGGAGGAGTCTGGAGAACTTCAGACATAGGAGGCTGCAAGGAACGGCTCGTGGAAAACAAGATTTCGTAAGAATGAAAGAAAAAAACGTATCCTCAGTAGCACTGTATTCTCTTTTCTTACTTCAGACTCTGAGATGAGAGGCGTTTACCTGAAGTCTGTGCGCAGTCCAGCTCTGGGGAGCAGATACAAAATGGTGCATCGGGAATTCAACAGCACTGAGATTTTCTCACAGGTATGGAACCAAGCAGCTGCAGTCCGTGTGAGGTTGAGTTACGTGTGACAGTATTTAAGCTCCTGTCCTACCTTCAAGAGCCGCTTGGAGCCTACTGGTGCTGAGTAGTAAGTTCTAACAAAAGACTTTTGACATCATTTTGATTGTCAAGTTGAAAGCATGCAGAAGTTCTGTGATAGAAGCACACACGTTCCCTCGGCCGCAGTGAGGCTGGCAGCAGTGTGGAGCAAAAGTAGCCCACTGCTCAGCCCAGCCCAGCCCAGTGCAGGAGCTGTGGTCATTCCTGCTGAGCCACGTAGGGACCATGAGGTGCCTCCAGGCTCACCAGCTTCCATTCCCTCTCTGCTCCCTCTGCCCAACTCTGGCACCTCCTGGGAAGCCCTCTCACTCAGCACGTGGTGTTTCCTGTGCTGAATTCCCAGGAGGAAGCAGCCCCACAGCAGAAGTGTAGCATTTTGGCTGCTCCTGTTAACCCAACTGTATGCCCTGCACTATTGTTGCCAGGCAAGCGGCAATGCCAGTAGATGCCAATGTCTCTAGTAAAACACAAGATTAGCTCCCTAGATCCAGATGATAAAGATGAGGGAATAAAGCAGCATGCTTCCTCTCTCACTGCCATGCTGACTGCTGCTGCTCAGCCCTGGCAGCAGCCTGAGCCTTCATGTGGCCCCTGGAGGCTGCATTGTGTCCTGAGCACGAGTGGCTCCGGAGCTGATCCCCAGGGGATGGGGGGATGTGTCCTATGTCCAGCCTTCTGGATTCTGTTCTACTCTGCACCCTTCACACATCGCACGACGAATCATTTGTACAGGATTTTTTTAGTTATTTAGTCTTCAATTTTCCCCCCTATTTCATAGAGACCAAATATATCATAGAACTGGAAAAATGGATGCTTGGGATGGTCCCTTGCCACCCCCCGCCCCGAGGTTTCTTTCTTTTTCCCACATTCCTGCCTGTCTGTTGTCTTCGGCAAAATAAAATTGAGGTCTGTATTTGATGCAGAGAATAAACTACTTTGTTGTTGTTGCTGGTAATGAACAAAAACTCAGCTTGTGCTGATTGTCTGCAAGCAGATAAGAACGCATGCAATTCAATTTCCGACCAGCATGGGCTTACAGGGCCAGCTTTGTTGTTCACACCGAGGCAGGATGCTACTGAAGGTGCAAAACTTGAACTTGCATTTCATTTTGTAAATCATAAAGGCCCCATGAAGTGCTTCTGTCAGCAAGAGCTGCGCGTCTGTGCAGAGCTGATGTTGTACTGGAGGTAGTGCTGTGTGTGCAGTCTGCCTGGGTTTTGTGCAAACCCAGCTTGTCCTCAGTGTGCTTGTGTGGCATTCGCCTGCAGCCCTGTGCAGCGCCATGGTCCTGGTGTGATTTGCTAGTGAGCCTTGCTTGCAATTCATGTTCCCTTAAAGCTTTCTGGTGATAAATCATAGAATCGTTAAGGCTGGAAAAGCCCTCCAAGCTCACCAGGTAGGTCCAACCCCACCCCACCGTGCCCACTGCCTGCATCCCTCAGTGCCACATCTCCATGTTCTGGAGCACCCCCAGGGACGGTGACCCCACCACTCCCGGGGCAGCTGCTCCAGTGCAGCACTGCTCTTTAGGAGAAGAAATATTTCCTAACATCCAACCTCAGCCAGTGAAATGTGATGTGGATGTGTGAGAAGCGCAGGAGCTCTGCGTCTGTGGGCCGCGTTGATAAGCAAAGGCGTACCCAGAGGAAGAGCAAAGTCATTGCACTGCTTCGCTCTCACCAGGTTTGTTTTTCTTCCCCCCCCCGCCAGATCCCCGAGCAAGACGAGGCTTACGCAGAAGACAGCTTCTGTGTGGTGGGGGGGGACGAGGAGACTTGCGAAAAAAGCCAATCGAGTGAGGAGGAAGTGTGCGTTAACTTTGACCTCTTAAATAACGAGAGTTTCGCTGGTGGAAGGCGGCGGTACCTCACTCGGCGGAGAGAAAAACTGCACAGAGCCAAGGTGGAACAGAACTGCTCGGTCCCGAAGAAGAAGAAGCCGTCCCGAATTATCGTCCTCAGCGATTCCAGCGGGGAAGAAACAGGTGTCAGCAAGGAGAAACCCACGACAGACTGCTCCAGGGCGCAACAGGAAAACGCTGAGCTGCTCACGTCCCTGCCTTCTGTGCCGCATAAAAAAACAGCTGGGGCCATCAGTGCTCATCGGCCCGTGGAGAGTAAGAGCGGTATGCTGCTGGGCCTGAAGGCGTCTGTATCCGAAATGCTGGACTTCCAGCCAGGGCCTCGCTCCAGTTTGGGGAAGGAGGATCTCCAGGCTCCTGCTGAGGTGGGTGCAGGTTTTGGCAGGGGCCCCTCCCCGCCTCGTGGTGTGCTCCGGGGGGAGCCTGCCCTGGGAGCTGCAGGGCACGGGGCTGAGCGTGCTCCTGGGGAGGAGAAGGGGTGTTCTGCCCGCACTGCTCCGCCATACCGGAAGCTTTTCTGCTTGGAGGGGGTCTGAGCAGTCAATAGAACACTAAGAAAGCTTGGGATTAGTTGCAGTTACGAGGGAATATGGATCTGTTTCCAGCAGCAGAGGGGGACAACTAATGATTTGGTTTTGCAGCTTTATATAACGCTTGCTTGCTGTCCTAAATGAAGACAGTCTGAGGCCGTATTCCCTGCCCTTACGCTCTTCTGCCGCACCTCTCTTACACTGGTTGAACTTCAGTGGCAGTGAGCACTGCATGCTTTGCCATGCAGGCCGCTCAGTGGTTGGATGCTCAACTCCTTCCGATTTTTTTGTAGAGGATTGAAGTATTCATCTGCAATCGCTCACGTGCCGCAATATCAACGCGGCCTTTTAAAAAGCTTTTATTAATTGCGTTTTTCCGAACTGGGCGGAATACAGCGCATCCGTTGAGCATCAGTGTTGGAAACCGCATTCTTAACTGGCATCGCTTCTTTGTGCTTGCGTTTCTGTAGCGTCTCAGACACGCTGTTGGCGTTCAGCATTTGCAGCCGGGGAGCTCTGTGAGGAACGCTGCTGGGAACGCTGCGGGGTCCACAAAGCCCCCCCCGGCTCCAGCTCTGCCGGCCAAGGACGCGGTGCTGTGTGTTCTGGTGGACAGCCGCGAGATCTCCTCCGGCGCCGACGTCATCTCCTCGCTGAAGGCCGAGCACGGGGTGAAGGTGCAGGTCTGCTCGCTGGGCAGCAGCGATTACGTTGTCAGCAACCGCCTGGCAGTGGAAAGGAAATTCCAGTCGGAGCTGCTGAGCTCCTCCAACAGGAGCAAGGTCACCCAGCGGATCCAGCGCCTGCAGAGCGAGTTTGAGAGAGTGTGCGTGATCGTGGAGAAGGACAGGACCAAGCCAGGTGGGTGTTCCCGGGGCAGCGGCGTGGGGATGTGCTGGTCTCTGCTGCCCACCGGCCACGCGTGTAATCGTGGACCTGAAATTAGACTGACAGCTCTCCTGTGGCCTCTGGAGGAGTGGTACTTTGGTAACGTCGCAAGCTGGTCTGGATCCACAGCAATACTTATTCATTACTGATGAATTTTCGTCATTTTTATCCATCTGCTCACATTACACTGCTCCTCGAGTGCTGCTCATCTCTCACTTGACACAGGCCAAGTGCTTTCTTCCCTTCTGTAGCTTTGCAAAACCTCTTCAGCTCTCCATGCTGTCCTTTTGCCCAGCCCCTCTGTCTTCCTCAGTCCTATCCTAAGGATCTCTGCTGTTAATTTACATTTTCACTATTAATTCCTATTCCTCTCAAATAACCCAGTCAGTCCTGTCCCATGACTCCCCCAGCCTCTTTCCTTGAGAAGCTTTCCATCTCCTTGGTTTTTATCTGTGAGCTCTCGAAGCGGGGATCCTTGTGCTGTTTGCCTTTGTAAAGGACTCATAATGTTTCACAGTAATTTAGCACTTCAATCACAGAGTTTTCTGTATTGCCCCACTGCAGGGGAGACATCGAGGTTTTTCCCGAGGACGCAGCACTATGACAGCATGCTCGCTGCCTTGCTCCAGGCCGGCATCCGGGTTCTTTTCAGCTCTTGCCAAGAGGAGACTGCCGTGCTGCTGAAGGAGCTGGCCCTGGTGGAGCAGAGGAAGAACGCCGCCATTCGTGTGCCAACCGAAGTGGAAGGCCGCAAGCAGGAAGTGCTCAACTTCTACTTGAGCATTCCCAACATCAGCTACCTGGCCGCTCTCAACATGTGCCACCACTTTGGCTCTGTGAGGGAGATGGTCAACAGGTAACAGCAGAGAAGCACCCCGAGCTCCGGGGGCCTCGCTTTCTCACTGTCTCCGATTCAGGATTGCTGGCTGGGCTGGGCTCGCTCCCAGTGCTCCCCGCAGTTCCCGTCTCCAGCTCTGTGCCGCTCCTCCTGCATCTCTCCATCTCTTCAGGCTGTGGCTATCAACGAGCTCTGCTTCCACTCTCCCTCCTGCTGCTGTGCCCTTCCCTTTCCTTTCACAGCACTGTTTCCCTGCAGCTCTCCTGGGCTGTGCTCACCCTGCTCTGCTCCCTGGCAGCTCGGGATGTCTCTGCTCTCCCCAGCTCGGTGTCGCTGTGCTCTCTTCCAGCTCCCCATCAGACATCGCTGCCGGCGCCCAGCTCAGCCCGCAGCGTGCGGAGGAGACGTACCGCTACCTGCGCTATGGCTTCGACGCGCAGATGCTGCCCGAGAGCCTCTGTGGGAAGGGGAAAAACAACGCTGCCACCAAGAGCTGAGGAGAAGTGAGGCGGGGCTGCTGAGAGCCTCGGGCCGTTCTTTCAATTGCACTTTACTGAGTTTACAGTCGCTGTAAAATATGTAAATAAATCCTCAGAGAAACGTGGGGGTTTGGGGCAGCCTGAGACTGTGTCTGACAGAGGGAAGGAGCGTACCTGCAGTGCCTTGCCTTGCTCTGATGGAAGAGTGGTACCACAGTGCCTAAAGATGAGCCGTCATCTGCAGCGCTCCTCATCCTGCTGGTGGTGTCTGCTTCACCCAGAACACCGAGCAATTCCTGGGGTTACAGCTGGGATGGATGGGCCCGGGGCAGTAAGTACAAGCATTCACTGAACCACTGCAGGGTTGGGTTGGGAGGCACCTCACAGCCCCAGCACAACCCCTGCCGTGGGCTGGGTGCCCTCCGGCTCAGGCTGCCCAGGGCCCATCCTCAGCCTTGGGCACCTCCAGGGATGGGGCACCCACAGCTCCGGGCAGTGCCAGAGCCTCACCACCTCTGGGTGAAGATTCTACCCTCCTTGAGCTGTGTGTGCTGTCACACAGCAGCTGGCTGCAGCCACACGTGGGGAGGCCCTGCCCCCTTGAGGTGCAGAGGGTGCAATGGGAGCTAGAACATCTGGAAAAAGAGGCTCACCTCTAACTTGTGTTTTCCCTTTCACCAGAGACCTTTGCATTTGGAAGTGGGGGAAAATGGAGCCCTACTCCCACGTGCTGCAAGGTCCACCACTTCCAGGTGACTGAAGTCCTGACATGGGAAGGCACAGGGCAGGCAGAGGCCCCTGCTCACCACTCACGGCTTAGATTAAGGTTATATGAATAATTATGGTGGAAATTCAAGCAAAGCTTTCTTACCTACACGGGAATTATTCACAGGCTTCACTCCACCTTATCTTTACAGAGTGTGATTTTCACATAAGACACAGCTGGTGCTGCTAGGACAGTACTGTGCCCACCCACTGCAGCAGTGGCAGAGGGGCAGCGAAGCTGCTCCCCCTTGAAGGTAAACCTGTGCCCATCTCTGTGTACAGAGAGGGCTCTCTGGGCAAAACCTTCTATGAAGGATAAATCTGAAGAGCCCAGCAGAACTCAGCAGCCGCTTTCAAAGCAGCTCAGCCCCAACATTAAGTCCTGCAAGTCTATTTCAGAGCACCTGAGGGTTGTCCCAGTAAGAAGGAGGCAGAAAGGGGCACCCAGCAGCTCAGGCCCAGGGCCCAGGAGGGATGTTTCTGTTCTGTGCTCCTGAGCACTCAACACTGGCAGCCTGGAGTGCGAGTTCCTGAGCTGAAGGCCTAGAAATTACTTTTTTCCTGTTATCTCCCATTCAGTGAAAAGAGACGCTCAAAGCTTTATTCTTCTGTACTGCACTGAAAATACTGAGCTTTGCTGATGGGGGGCAGGAATCACTATTTTAAAAGAGAAGTGAGTGCTTACGTAACAGTCCCAAAGACTTTCAAACAGTTGCTTCTCTAAGAGATCATAAAACTGCTGCTACATTCATGTAAAAAAGAAAAAATTCTCAGCAGAGGAAAGTATAAGGCATTTTCAATTAATTACAAAACTGTGTCGTTAAAAATATCCTGTACAGCAACATTTCTAGAAGGTTGTATCTTAGACTGAACCAATTAAAACCTGCAATTAATTGGTATCGGAGTACAGGCCTCCCTTCACCAGGAGAAACGGGGCCAAGGAAGGGAGGAGCCTGGGCAAGGGAGTTGTGCTTTGTACATGGGAACAGCCACCATCCCAGGGCCCAGCGGGCACCCAGCTGAGAGTGCACTGCAGCCACAGCAGCACTGCGGGTCGGGCCAGGTCGGCCACAACGAGCTTTAAGCAGGACCCCAGGAGCACCGTGCCAGAGAGGTGGCTGAAACTCTTCCTTTGGGCTTTTTATACAAGTTTATAAATACTGAATAAAACCTCCAGAAGTTCAGCAGACAGAAAAATAGGAATCTTCCTGTTCTTCATCTGAGGAATCTGCCGCCTCAGCCACGAAGAGCTTCCCTGCTGCGGGGCTCTGCTGCACTTCTGCAATATGAAAAACAGGGAGAGAGCATTAGTGCGTGTGCCTGGGCTGTAAAGGCAGTTCAGAAGGCCCAGTGAGAAACAGAGTGCTGAAGAATTACTCCGTGCAAATGCTGTGAACACCCACACGGCAGCACCAGTGTGAAAGCGAGTAAAGCTGACGTGGAGGAGGAGAAACAAAACGCACTTACTTTTATCAAAGGCGAACTTGGTTCTCCTCGAAGCTGGTGTGCCATGCAAAGCAGCCACCTGCCAAAAAGGAAAAGTCTCCACTCAGACAGCAGTTATAGCACCAGCACAACAGGAAGGTGGAAACACTGGGGAGTGGGGGGGAAGGAACAGGCACTAATATGGTGTTCCATTAGAATACAGCTGCCCCTTACTGCTGTGCCACATTTTCACTCAAGATTTGAAGTGCTTCTCTACCATAACATCTTTCTCTAAACCAGTGACGTTGTTCCGCTTTTGGGATCTCGGTTGCTCATGGAAAAGGCAGAAGAATTACCAAGGCAAGGACAGGAAAGGAACACAAGTTCAGGGTACAAGGTGAGGAGTCCATCCAGGAAAAGATAGCGGGAATTTCATGCACCAAAAAGGTCCCGGAATCCAAAAGCAATTACAGATCCTGACAGCCTATCTGATCGTGACAGTAAATTATAATCAAAGTAACTTTCCTCTAAAATATGTAGATACAAAACCCAGAAGTTTGGCCTGAATCGAGGGGGGCTCCTGTTTTCCTTCTCCAGTGCCCACGCTCTGTGAGCCAGGGATCCTCCTGCTGAGCAGAACCTGCACTGTTACGGGTGGAACTCGCATTCAGGAAACCAGCATTACCGGCTGCTTCTTGACTTTGTCCCAGCTGCCCCTGGAGCCCTGAGTTTTCTGCATTCTGTACACGTGCCTGTCGCAGTCGTTCCTGCAAGCATCAGCAAGTCAGTGTCACTGGTGTGCTCTGCTCAGGGTATCCGCTGGATACAGCTACAGCAGCACACACACAGTTCTAATGCAGAAAGAAAATCAGCAGGGCCATTAAAAACAGTTGTTGGCCAATTCAATGTAGCAGCAGTTCCCGGAGTATGACTCAATGCAGAAGTGTTTAATTAAAGCATGTGCTACAACTCATAATGCAAATATCAGACAAAAAGCTTTATCACCCTCCCGGAAGATGCTCATTGTCCATTATATAAAAATGCCACTTCTCACTGAACAGGGTGCCAGTTTCTTCCCATAAAGCCTGAAGCTTTATTGCCAGTGTTTTTAGTTGTCCACACTTGAGTAGCTCAAACCGCACACGCTGTCAAATGGAAGCTTTCTCTAAACAAATACCTTAAGGACTGCAGCATACTGGAGGTTAAACCCAAGAGTGGTCTTCCTCAGAAGACAAAAAGTGAGAAAGAGAAGCGTTGGCACAGGAATAGCAGCACGAGCTCCCACCTGTTGATAGGTCCCAGCATTCCGGGGCTGATGTGCTCACACTGCGGGGTTTTCGCCAGAGGGAAGATGGCTGAGGAAGGTGTGAGTGGGTTGTTGGTAAGTGCAAAGTCGTCGTCATCGTCGTCGTCATCATCTTGGCTTCCCAGGAACATGGGCAACTACAATGACACGCGCCAGAGCAACTCGTGATCTGCCCTTTTGCAAAGCCTGCTTAAGAGGCCTGAGAGTGATCACAGCTAACGGCCTGTTCACAGCTGTGCACCTCGGCTGTATCCCTCTTCCCCAGGCTGAGCAGTTCCTGACGTGCTTCTCTCCCCAGCAGGCACTCTCTCCCCATCCCTTTGCTCACTTCAGTTGCTTTTCCTGACTCCACTACATCCCTTTTGAGCTGCAGATACCAGCAATAGACGCAGTATGCTGAACGCAGGCATGCAAGGACTCCACAGAGAAGCCAACCCATGGCTTGGTCTTACTCTAAACACTCCTGGGGATGCCCAGCATTTTGCTGCCCCTTTTTGGTTAATACTACACATTAAAAGAAACAAATCTGATTCCAATTACAGGCTCGGAGCTGACCATTACTTCTCAGAAGGAAGATTTCAGGATTCTCAGTGAATCTGTGGTCCTTCCATTTTAAAGAGAGAGAGATTGAGGAGAGCTGAAAAGGCTCAGGGAGGGGCAACACACGATCAAAAACCCAGAATAGCTTCCATACAAGAAACAGAGCAGCAGCTCCTAGGGCAAAGAGAGCTGTAACTGGCATCAGAGGTGGTCAGGACAGCTGTTTGCTCCTTCCTCTCCATAAGAAGAGAGCACAAAGTCAACAAAAGCCAGTTCAGAGCAAACAAAACGTGAGGATCCTTCACGCAGCAGACCGAGCTCCAGAACTTGCTACAAGATACTGGAGATGTGAGAAGTCTGCATGGCTTCAGCGAGGGGCTGGATGCTTTATGGATGTGACTCCAGACTCCTCACCAAGGCTTTCTCCCTGGAAGTATCCCTCTCACCATGCACCACAAAAGCAGGCTCGTTTCTTTTGCACAGCTTACAACTGGTAAAATTAACTTGAATCCCCCCCCCCCCCAAATAAGAAAGCAAGAATAATGGAGAGTCCTTCTGCATGACTGGCTGAAATTGTATTCCACCACAATGGCATTCTGCCAGAAAAGGACACCTTGGGCACGGTTGCATTGATTCTTTCACACCCAGTCTGCATGTATTTGTCACAGGGACCTCTCCACTGCACAGTGCACTCTATAGAAAGCAGTGAAGCCACCAGTGCTTAAATTAATTATCACGTTTCTGTGAGCCATGGTGGTACTCTACTTCTGGATGTGTACCAGATTAAGAAAGGAAGAGTTGCTCAAAAAAAAAAAAAATAAAAAGGGAAGTATCAGAAAGACATACAGACATATGGGAGCTGTTTGGAGTCCCTGCAGGAACCGAGGCTCCTGCATTACTGGAGCTAGTTTGGACAGACAGGAGCAGGAGGTCACGTTCCACGATCTCACTGCCAGCAATCAAAGCATTGCAAATATGAATCAAGTAAGTAAACCTCCCCAAACCACAAGATGACACGGCTGGCACTGAACCAGCTGACTTGTAGCACACTGTTGAATTCCCAATCAGAAAAGCACATGGATACGTACAGTTCTCCCAGATTTACTTACCTTCACTCTTCTGTTTTGAAAGGGTGTAGCAGTGAAAACATCATCATGGTCGTCCTTTGGTAAATTGTCCAGGAAATCTCTCATCTGCTGCTTCCTTTTGAACGTTCCCACTTTGGCAGTTATCGCAACCAGCTCTGTCTTATCTACACGAATCAAAGCATTACTTTTTCTAAGACATCAATTACATAGCATGCTTTTAAATTAGCTGGCTGCAGTCATAGAATCGTGGAATGGAATCGTAGAACAGAATGGAATCACAGCATCAATCAGTGCTAGCAATGAAGTCCTCTCTTTTGTGGAAACTTCTCATAGCTTCTTTGTGGTCCTTTGGATTTCTATACAATTTACACTTCCAAAACTAAATGCTCTCCTACATCTTAATCAGAAAGTTACTCCAGAGCCTTATAAACAGCTGTCTTCTTCTAGGTGGCGAATCCAGGTTAAGTCCTCCTGTCAAAAACTCTAAATTGCCCTTTTTCTTCTCATTTCTGCTTCATTTATCCCTCAAGCTCTGCAACAAACCCTTGTAATGCAGAAACCTGCTTCGCTACAGGACTCTGATCCAAGCACGATAAAATAAAGAATCTTTATTGCTTATTTATCAGGGGGGTGTGTGCGCTTACGGCTGCATCTCCCATTGTATAATATATAATGAATTTAAAATGTAAAGACAAAATCATACTCAGAACCAAGAGGTCGGTACCTTTCTGTGCTGGCTTTCCTGACGTGGTTTTCTTTGGGGCAGGTCTTTTGGAAGCTTTTGCCTGTTCCTCTGTGTATTTCTGATGGCAATCCTCAGCAGAACGCGTCCCGACGGCCATCGCTACCTCCACCCAGAAACCATTCTTGTGCTTTGGAAAGGAGGCAACTGCCCTGCCAAGAGAACAAAACCATGGCCTTCCTCACACAGGACAATGTGTGCAGCACTGCCACGCACCCTGAGACTTAACAGTGTGCCCTAGGGCTGCCAGCGTGCGCTGGGAGGGGAGATCTCATCTGCAGAAGGTACCAGAGACACTTTCACACTCAAACATTTATTTGAATGCCTCAGTTACAAGGTGCATTTCATCCTTGTTTCCAGCAGGTTTCAATAAATAAAATAACGATGTAAAAATATAGAACCAAACCTGGTTGTTTTGTAACACTGTATGTATATTAAGCACTGCCCAGTAGCTAATTAAGTAATTGTCCAATGTATTAATTTAATATCCTTGTGGTCAGTCTCCACACTACAAAATTTAAATACATAAACACAACACGTTTAGTATTTCATTCCATGAGGGGAGAGAATATATTACCTCTTTTACTGTCTAAATCATTATATATTAATACTTTTACAATATTATTTACCGACTTGCGTTTTTCAGCTTTATTCACAGAGATGTCTATCTCACAAGAAAAATAAGTAGGCATATTTGGGAAGCAGCTCGAGTAGCACTGAATCACAGAGTTCCAGCTGCTACCCCCCCCCCCCTCACTTTACATTTCATGGAAGTGGTGGGGGCTGCCCTAAGCTCACGCTTCACAGCCACTGCAGGAAATGCTCCTTGTCTGCTCTGTCCTACTGTTCTTCAATTTGTGACCCATTTTGTAAAAGGGAGTTAAAGCAAAAAGGAAATTTATAATCATGTGAGACTGCTTCAAAACCTAAAACCTGAGAAATCCAAATTCAGAAGACCACCATCCAAACACTCCAGTGCCCGTATTATGCCTCCTGGTATCCGAGATAGGCTTTGCCCTCTGAAGACAAGGGAACCACTTGCCTGTGCAGCTTCTGCAGTTCCTTTTGAGACCAGCTATCAGCCGCCCTTGAGAAAAAATCGAGAGTTTTGTGCACCTTATCCCTCTGGGATTCCCTGGGTTTTGCTGCCGAAGGCTTGGCAGTGTTCGCAACATTGCCGCTTGGTTTTTTATTGGACACTTCTGATTTCTTTTCCTTTGGGTGAAATTCCTCACCAGAAGATGCTTCTCCTTCAGAGGAATCAGAACTCTCAATGAAGGTAGGTATCCTTTGCCTCAGCTGCATGTTATGGGATGCAGCAGCATTGCAGTGTGTGACTGCCCAGCGTTCGCCTGACACCTCATTCGTGCTGCCCTGCAGCCTTTCACAGGTGGACAAAGATTCTGAGTTTTGAACCTCTTTTGGCAAAAAAGGTTTATTTTTCCTTTTGACAGACAACTGGATATAGTCACCGGATTCCTCTTCCCCATCTTTGCTGGAGGATTCTTCCGTTAAAGGCTTGCCTTGAAAAGGTTTTTTGGCTGACCTTAAAGAGTACGTGTTCTGATCCGTAGTCAGCCCTCCATATTCTTTTCCTGTCTCTTGTCTTCTCGTTGCCATGGTTCTGCTATGATAGTTATGCTTGTTTGTACCTTCAGTATTTAAGCGAGTCTCCTTATGGGAAAGCCGTGTTTTAATTCTATTGGTCTCACTTGCATCATCACTTTCATCATCTGAAACAAAGCGCCTGGCCTCTTTGCTTCCAGTGGACGTGGTTTTGTTTTTAGAACTTACTCCTTTTTCTTTGTTTTTCCCTGAAAGAGATGACATCAGTACATCACACACGGTAAGGTAAATCATTACTGTTCTCTCAGACAAGCACAGACCAGCCTGCTGCACCATGCAACACCGTGCATCCGTTAAGATCCGTGAGCTCCTCTGTTACACGGAGAAATGTCTGTAGGAAGACACGGGCACATCTCCAACATGCAGCTCCCATGCTCTGCAGAAGCCTTTTCCAAACCTGAGTTTCAGCAGCACCCCGGGGAAGTGTCTTGGGATTACTACCTCCTTTCCCGTGTCTCTTAGAAACTAAGTAGAGGTCTTCTCCCTTACGCATACACTCCTACGTATTTGGGATGAAATTCTTCAGAAACAAGAGGCTACGTGACAAAAAGACAAGACAGCACATCCCGACAGGCAGGCTGAGCCTGCACCCAACAGACAGGAAGCAGGGACAATACCCTCACTCCTGACTTGTACAAAGAACATACAGCACGAAGCCAGTTCTAAGCAGTGGATTTTAGACTGAGCAGATGCTCAGAGGGAGTACAGCCAGCAGGATCCCTCATGCACAGGAGACTTCCAGTACTTGCATTCCTTGCTCCCATGAGGGCATGCCTCTTGACTGTTAGAAGAATTAGGATTATCAAGGCAGCAAGAGAATGTGAAAGTATGGAACAGATAGAGACTAAAAGAGTAAGCAGAAAATGTTGCTAAAATGCTAGGACTGAGACCGACTCAACACTCATCCCGAAAGCTGTATTATCATACAAATAATGTTTCTGTAGGAAACAGAGTTGCTTTTAAAAGAGAGTGTTTTGCTTTATAGCTGGACTGATTTCAAGGTGCTACTGTTTCCCAAATTTTATTAAAAATAGAGACTTCAGAGCACTGTCAGTACAGCCCACGCAGGCATTTCATTTCATTGACGTTGTGCAGCTTGAAAAGTTAAGCCAGAACGACAGCTGGCCTCGTCAGCTCCCTCGGGCTGCACGTACCAGACATACTGAGAGATTCGACGCATAGGAGCAGAAACTTAAATAAATAAAATTCATAACCATTCTGATTTCTGGAAAGAAACGTGCATGCTCCCACGCTGTATCAGAGAAGCAGTTTACAAACATATTCTGAGCTGCGAAGCTGGCCATCAGTGCTACTGGGAGAATTCTTCACAGAAGAAGTGAATGATAATTAAAGATGTAAATAGCCAGACATTAGCCAGACATGGCCACGTTGCCCCAGCACCCAGCTCATCGTCCCACTGCATCCAGTCAAGAACTTGTAACAGAACAAACAAAAACGTTTTACCTTTATCATGGCTTTTTCTTTCTTCTTCCACTGTCTTCCTTGAATCCTTTCTTTCCTTCGTCTTAGAGAGTGAGTTGGCTTTTCTTTTGGGTTTTTCAGCACTATACATCTTCAAAATAAAATAATTTAATCTAAACTTCTGCTAGAGCTTACATATCAAGCCTACCGACGCCAGCTCTGAAAAAGCCAAACATTTACAGGATGGGTAGAGTTAAGACACCCACATTGCCCAGAATCTGTTCAGTGCTGTCTGATGAACACGGGTGCTTACACAAGTGCATGTGGCTATGGCAACTTCGCCAGGCTCCCGCTACATTCTCTAACACAGTTCAAATCTCAAGACCTAGGACCTTCTGGTGACTTGAGCACACACCTGCACTGCTGGAGCTGATGACAGTGCCTGTGCCACGTGGTCAGTTAATGTTCAGAAAAAAACTACTGCTGAAAAGAACGCTGCCTTCCTTCACACGCACTTTGCTCATTATCAGAGGACCATCAGAGTTGTCTGAGGTGTCGTAATAAATAAGAAGAACCCATCCCAATCCAAACTGAGGTGACCTGGACAGGCCAAGGTATAAGAAATGAGGAAACATCTGCTCCTAATGAATAGGAAACTACACAGAAAAGGGAAAGCAGAGAACAGCAGAGATAACACAAAGCCTTCCCTACAGCCCTGACACCCCTTGTGTGATCAGCCGTGGTGGCAGGGACTTGATGTTACACTGCAGGAAGTGTTTTATTTGAGAACCTCCGTAACCCAAAGCATTACCTCTGCACAGCTTCCTGCTCCTTCAGAACATTCCATTTTTCCAGAAGGAATCACAGATTACCCCAGCTTCACAGGCAACAACAATTATCTGATAATTCAGAGACTTTTGCTTTAAAATGTTTTTATGATGCTTCCAGAATGCCCTCAGGTACCCGTCAGAGCAGCCTGTTTCTGACAGTTCCATACATCCCAAAGTTATCAATGTGTTTACTAAGGTAATTTACAGAAGCGTGTAACTGACAACACGCAGAGGACACTTACCATGCTCAGATAATCTATTCCACCTTTCTGTATGGTGACATTTAGTTCCTGATCCACAAACTCACGCTCCCCGCACCAGAAGCTGAGCGGTGGTTTAACAAGGCGCCCGCTGCGAGTGTAGATCCCACTGGAGTTACTCAGTGCAGGTTTGTGTTTTGGGGTTCGATCTACAAGAGAAACAAGAAGTCTCAGCTTTGCCCCAAATGTTGCATTGAAAACTCACTGTAACACACTTCACAAGCCTAAGAGAGCTTGTGAAAAACCAGTTAACTTGCACAAACAATATGGAAAATACAAACGTACCACAAAGTAACGATGCTCTTTTGTAATAATTCAGGTTAGAAACAAGCATACTTGAACGAGATCGAAACAATCACGTTCATGAATTATAAACCTCATCCCTGTGAAGCTTTCACTTTGTTGACAAGGCTGTGAATAACTTGAAAGTCACAGAGAATTACAATGATAAGGAAAAGGTGTCACACGGAGCAAATCTTCACTGTACCAAGAGAGAGAAAAAACACAAACAGTTTTTATTATATGAGCAAGACAATGTGATTACAGTCTGCCAGACCCTGCTGGAGCCTATGGCAAGATATGGAAAAGAAGTTCAAGTTAAAAACCAAAAGCAATTAGTGTCCCTAATCAAGTCTGCATCACAAGGCAAAGAAAAAATATGTCCGTCATTGGGTTGTGGCTTCACAATCATTTCCTTTGGAAACAAAGCCAAAGAAAGTAATTCTTCCACAAGCATTCTGTCCATGCCCAATGCTTGTTAGCACATCACTCACTATTCCTCAGCTCTGGCAATAAAACATTAAGATGCCATAAAACAAACCTGCTACGGGAACAGATTCAAGGAAGGAGTTACAATCAAACCAGCCAAAAAAGGGGTCGAGGGTGGAGGCCAGCGCTGCATGGGAGTCCCAGGAATGAAGGCTTGATGGAGAGATTAAACCCCACATACATCCCAGAGCGACAGAAAAGAGCACGATATACAATATAGCGACCAGGAAAAACTTAAGTCAAGTTTGCTGCTGCCAGAACAAACAGCTCTGGAGCTGATGTCAGCTTCTGCAGACCTCAGCAGGCTCCTGCTTCCTTCCCAGGGTAATTCCCCAGGAGAGCCTCTAAACAACACCTATTTCTGGACATCAGCAAACCAGAAAATGAAGAAGCCTGTGCTCCTGATTATTGCAGCTCGTGCAAACACAAGCAAACAACAACAAACGGCACCCAATTCATTTGTTACCTCTTCCATACAGCCTAAAATTAACAAACCAAAACAAGCTCTCTTTTGCTGGGAAAAAGCTTTAAAAAAAAAAAAAAAAAACAACCAAAAACCAACAAAATCACCAACACCGAATTCTCACAAACCATCCATTTCTTCTCTAGAGAAAAAGATTACAAAGACTCACACGTGTTCTCATCTTTCTTTGGTAACACTTCATACGTAGCATTTCTTGTTTCACGTTTCCTTACATTTCTTGCCAGGTCTTCTGCATTTTCCAGCACACCCATATCCACCACTGAGTCACTCTCTTCGTTTTCATCCTCACCCATTTTTTTTTTGCGTTCTTTCCTAACGATTTAAAGAAAAAAAAAATAATCAACAACCAAAGCAGTTATCCTGTAACAAAACATTAACTTCTGTAGACCTGAAGTCTTCCCCCCATCCCAGCAAAAGCCCAGCAGCACAGTGCAGCTCTGCTCATAGTGACACGGTTCAAGTCACTACATCAGCAATGCCCTTCACTTGTGTTGATCCTCTGCATCTCAACAGAACAAAAGCAAAGCAGTGTAATGAAGGTGAGTGAGAGGATATCCTTCCAACACAGCGACCAGAGTTTGCCTGGATCACAGTCTCCATACACACATCTACAATCTTTTATCTTTCACTAGTGTAATATTCTTAAAAATCAACTAATGCTTGGGAGAGCATTACAATGAAACAACTTCCAAAGGAGTTACCTTCTTCTTTCCTTGAGTAACTCCTCAATATATTCCTTCCACTTTTTGGAAAACCCAAATTTAAATCTGTTTACAAACTGGCCGGAAAACCCTGCGTGAAACAGAAGTGGCATTAACGAGAGCTGAGCAATATTTTTCATCAGGAAACATAGAAATACCACTCGGTACGATCCGTTTGGAAGCACCTCAGAAACCCACTACATTTTAAACATCAGAGAGATGGATTTTCCCAGTTTAAAGGAACTGCATACATCACGGTGAAGTGAACCAAGGGCCGTGGGATGCAGACATCAGCACCTGAAGATGGCATTCTAGGTTTTGGGAGCCAGGAAGAGAAGCCTGTGCAGCACTGATGGACTGGGCAAAGCTCATGGCTTCCCTCGAGGCCGCCAGAAGTGCTGAGCACCCCCCAAGCCCAGTTTGCAGGAGAATACAAAATATTTACTCTAGCAGCATGTGCAAGTTCACAGAAAGCAACCATAATTCTAAAGCCCTTCTCAGTCTGCAATGTTACATTGAGAATCATCTTCTTACCTTCTTTTCTCATCGCAACAGAATCTATATATCCCTGCAGCAAGTAGATATTGCCAGACGATGTTTTAACTTGGTTGTATGCTACGCGTTCTACAATTGCATTACTATGCCATAACATGTCCTTCATATCTCTAAGAAAAAGATAAATAATATTAAGAACCCAAAAAAAACCCCATAATTTTTCATAAAAGGAGGAATTTAAAACAAGAATATTGACATCCCATATCCGCGTAACAGCATTACACACTTGATGAGTCAGACAGACACTGGTAGGATGTGCTAGGTTTTCTTTTCTTAGCTTGGAAGATTTTCTGGACCTCTTATTTAATATTTGGACATGAAACAAAACGAGCTTGTCACCTACTGCAAACCTTCATCAAAGAACACGCTAGACATTAGGCTGCAAAAACAAAGCAGATTGGTTTTAAGTTGAAGGAGGGAAGATTTAGGTTGGATATCAGGGGGAAGTTCTTTACCAAGAGAGCGGTGAGGTGCTGGCACAGGCTGCCCAGAGAGGCTGTGGATGCCCCGTCCCTGGAGGTGTTCAAGGCCAGGTTGGATGGGGCCCTGTGCAACCTGGTCTGGGTATTAGATGTGGAGGCTGGAGGCCCTGCCTACAGCAAGGGGCTGGAGCTTGGTGATCCTTGAGGTCCCTTCCAACCCAAGCCATTCTAGGATTCTATGGTTCTATGAGAAAGGACTCCATTAAGCTCGTTGTTGCAGTGACACCCTTATGGATGTTATAGAGGTATTATAATACAAGCCAAATTGAAGTTCTCCCCTGGAATATTTTATTTCTTTCTTACCTTCCTATTTAAAAGACAATGAGTGAAGAAGGAGCTCCAGTCCATGCAAAAACTAGAGTTTAACAAACGTTTAAGGGACCTCTCAATGAGAAATAAATGTATTAACATAAAAAGAATCTAAACACTAAGGGCAAACCCAAGAAGGCAGCCCTAACATTTAACTGTCTAACTTGCCGCAAACAGTAGAACTCTCTTCAGACTTTCAAGCAGCAGAATTGCATGGAACTGATTCTAACAGTTACCAAGACATTCCAACAACACAAGTTCCACACCACTTCTCAAAGGATGGCACAGCCTTTAGGGCTGAGATGTTGAAAACCCTCCAACACGTTTTACGTTGCATTGAAGTCAGAATCTTTTTCTTACTTTCGTTTTCCTTCAACACACACTGCAGTGTTACCATTCATCACTTTGATGCGCCAGCTGCCAAGGCAGATTCTTTTCTGTGGGAAAAAGATCAGATCTGCTATTATTTTTATATTAGGCTAAGCTGTATAACACTGCCAATGCACAGGCAAAGTAGAAATTAACTCCTGCATACACTGAGAATCTATTTAGGCACCACCTTCCAGACCAAAAAAAAAAAACCTCTGAAATGCATAAATGTAGAATCACAAGCAAGCTGGATTCCAATGCAGAATATATGAATTTTAAAACAGAGAAACACTTTGAATAACTTAGCATTGACTTTTAGAAGATAAAGTCATGGGCCAGGACTCCAGGCAAACCCAAAGAGCCCTCCTCAGACAGTACCATCAGCATGCCATACCTCTTACATTATCATCAGTTCTCAAACTACTGCTCCCAAAAACAAGTTACCCATGAAAAAATAAAATGATTAGCTACAGTATTGCTAAAATTTAAGAGGACATTAAAATGACTGTACCCAGTACTAAAAGCTCCTGACGCATTCACATTGCACTACCTTCGTATTTTAAGAGATCATTTTGTGCTGAAATGTCTCAGGAGTACAACAAAAATGCAGGTTTTGGGGAGGCACGCTTCCTCCAGGCCCCCAGGCTCACTCCTGAGGAGTTCAGCACGCTTCACAACACACTGCTTTCCAGGAGATCTAATCAGCAAGTTCCAAGCACTACCAAGTGCTTATTGAAGTGAAAATTGTACCTGCAAACTAGACTTCTAGGAAAAGATTCTTGCCTCCCTTAATATTAGTTTAGGCATTCTGGCAGTGAACCCAAGATTTCTACCTCACTATCAAATACAGACAGATCCAGTTATGTTGAGGATCACCTAGCCTACAGCTAGGAAATATCTCCCCTCCTCCTCCTCAGCTTTGTCTATACATCCAAGAGCTGGATGGGACATCTTACCAGAGCGTGGCAATGAACAGATATAAGTGATCTCACAGAAAACTCCTTCAAGTTGAGAACTCCTTCAGCCCAGACAGCAGCTTGTGAATACTAAATGAAAAAGCCTTCTTTTATACAAACCGACCAAACCATTGGCTGGGAAAAAATAAATTCTTTTGAGGGGAAAATATTTACCAGTACCATCTGAGGATGTTTTACACTGACAGACAGCTCAGCTCCACCATGTTGCTCTTTCACTCCCCCTCCTCAATAAAAGTGGGGGGAAATATATGGTGAAAGAAGGCTCATGGGCTGAGCTAAAGAACATCTTAATTACAGAAAAAAAAACCACAAAGGCCATACAGAAGCAAAAGGAGAAAATTATTCTCTACTTCCTATCAGCGAGCGATGCTCGGCTACATCTTGGGAAGCAGGGCCTCGATTCATGTAGCAGTTGTTGGGAGGACACTGTCATAATGAGAGCTCCCCTTCTCCTTCCCCAGCTCCTGCTGCTGCACCCGATGTCCCATAGTGTGAGATACGGCTTTGGGTGGTGTAGGTCAGACTCCCAGCAGTGTCCCCTCCCCACCTGGCTCTGGGGGCTTAGGGGAAGTCTTGGTGCTGTGCCAGCACTGCCCAGTGAGAGACAGAGTGGCGGTGCAAATCAGTGCTGCTCCAGCTACAAGTGCAGAGTGCAGCCTACATGGGCTGCTGTGCGGAAGGTGAACTCCATCCCAGAGGCGCACCCAGTACACCCAGCAGCTTCATCTGCATGCTCGTTACTTTTGACAAGAAAAAAACAAAAATCATGACCACAAGCTACAAGCAGCCCACGGGAACTTCTACCCTATTAGGTGTAATAAAGCAGTAAGTTCTCCCACCTCTTTGTCAGCAGCGACAGCGATCTGATCTGTCCGAGGTTTATCCAAAGGGCCATTACAGTTTTCTTTCTGCTTCTGCTTCCTTGGTATGCAGACTTCAGGAGTAGAGAGCACCACACTACAAAAGTGCTGTGTGGGTTTCTGAGTTGCAGTCTCCAGTATCTTTTCTACTCTGTGCTCAGCTCGCTGATTGCTTGGCTGCAACCGTCCTTTCTCTTGGGGAAGCTCAGTACGTTTTGCTTCTCTATTTCCACACCTTTCAAACTGGTCCCCAGGTTCAGAAGGGGTAGAACGGACACCCACAGTACTAGTTACTGTATTTAGAGACATTTCATCATCAGCATCCATCGATTCCACAAGGAAATTATCCTCATTGTCCTTACCAGCGGCCACACACTCTGTATGAGCATTCGGGAGCAGCTCACCAAAAGCAGATTTGACCGGCGGCTTTTCTGCAGCTGTGGGAGGAGGAATGTTCTGCTTGTTTGAGCTTGAAAACGTTGGATCTGCCCGTTAAAAAAAAAAAAAAAAAGGCAATTAGCAATATTAATATGAGCACGTTCTAATGGTTAGCATTACTATTCTGAAAGCACTAATTCAACAGCCAGTTCTAACAGCAAGCACTTCTTTGAATTTGTTTGTACCAGATTTTCATCGCTACCAGACCAACAAATAACCATCCCACTTCCCCCCAAAAGCGAGCTGATGTACACACCTATCAGCCTATGTACCATCCTTCCTATCTTTAATTAACTCTTCCTACAGAGAAAAAGCTCTGTTATTCATAAAAAACAGAATCTTAAATAATTCCTTCTATCCAAACTTCAAGACCTTGATTTCTAGCCATGCTATATGCTGGGAGCTACAAACATTGGTTTCTGAGTTTTCACCTAATTTAAGTGCTGTTTTGAAGATGAACAATGCTGTCTTTGCCAGGCATC
This sequence comes from Numida meleagris, assembly GCF_002078875.1. Taxonomy (NCBI): domain Eukaryota; kingdom Metazoa; phylum Chordata; class Aves; order Galliformes; family Numididae; genus Numida; species Numida meleagris. Next base: position 60,235,208 of record NC_034414.1, on the reverse strand, counting down.
ATTTTCTTGATTGGCATTCTAGGAGAAGAATTATAGGATATACGTATATACAGAGTTGCTATCAAAAGACAATACAGGATAAAAATGAATACAGGGGAATTTTAAACTTTAGAAGAACAGAGGGTAGATTTAGATGAGGTATTCGTGAGAAATACAGCTTGCTGTTATCAGCAAACTTGCTGAGGGTGCACTCGATCCCACGGTCTGTCATTGATAAAGATGCTGAAGAGCACCGGTCCCAAGACACATGGAACCCTGGGGGACACCACTCATGCTTGCCCCCACCCAGACATGGAGCCACTGACCACAACCTTCAGGCTGCGACCTTCCAGCCAATTCCTTATCCACCAAATAGTCCACCCTTCAAATCCATATCACTCCAATTCAGAGATAAGCATGTGCTGTGGGACCACCTCAAAAGCCTCGTACAAGTCCAGGTTGACGACATCAGTTGCCCTTCCTTTGCCCACCAATGCCATCACTCCATGACAGAAGCCACCAATGGCTCCAGCACACCCTGCCCTTGGTGAAGCCGTGTTGGCTGTCTCAGATCACCTCCTCACCCCTCATGTGCCTTAACATCTTTCTCAGAAGGATGTGCTCCGTGATCTTCCCAGGCACAGATGAGGCTCACCAGCTTGAAGCTCCCAGAGCCTTCATTCTACCTTTCTTGTCAAGGAAACCAAACCATTTCTTTTTGTGTATTAAAAGCTACGGGGCAGGGAAAAGACTTAGCAAAGAAGAAGCTTAGGATATTTCCACCAAATTCCCATTCCAGTGCCCAATTGTCACACCTAGTTCCTAATGAATTCTTAACCACAACACCAGAGCCAGAATGAACACGGTACGCGCACGTGAAAAAAAAAACCCAAAGAAAAAAACAGATGAACAAAGTCAAACTTCAAGGCCAGAAGCCAGTATCCTAACCTACAGCCTGCAAGTCTAATGCCATCTCCAGCTCTGAAAAGGCAGGCTTGTAGGTTTCTTGTGCCACTTTCCTCTGTGCACAGATACCCTGCGATATTCTGCCAAAAAGCACGTGAGAAATTATAAGCAAGAACAGAATCCCGAAGTCCCGCAAGCTTTTGAAGTGTTCCTAAGAGCAATATCATGTACCTTTTTGCTGCTGCTTCTGCTGCAGTTTCTGCTTCACGCGCAAGAAGAACTTCTGAGGGGATTCCAGGACAATAGGGTCTACGTTCAGCATTTGCACAGTCTTGTTCTGAGGAATCCGAACGCAAGGCAATTCTGGAAATCACAGTTCAAAAACACGTTTGGAACTGGGGAAGAAAAGCATCGAGGGGAGGAGGAGCAAAACACACATTTCATAAGATCCTAATGCAAACGGGATCTATCTCTTCGTATTAAGGTCTAACCAGCAGTACACCTCAAAGGAACAGAGCATTCAGTCAAAAATCACTATGGACTTGAGACAGGATGATGCAGGATGGAAATAGGCATTTTGGAAATCTGGGAAAAAGGAAATCTGGAAAAAGGAAAGAAAAGGTTCAGAATTTTCACTTTTTGTAAAAAATAAGGTTACTCATTTTTATCATGTTCAACAGAGACAGTAGAAGTACCGAGGGGCTTTAAGTTGCAGCAAGGGGATTTAGGAAGGCTTTTTAATATCTAAACATGAAGCTTGGGCACAACCACGTCCATAGCAGCACGTCCTTTAATAACACTCAGTAACCCCCCAATGAAAGCAGTTAGCATGCAGCTGTCCGTGCTACAGGCTAGTTAAGGCCTAGCTTTGCCCAGTTTTCAGCAATGATGTCTTGAAAGGAGACATCATGAAAAGGTTTTAACCCCAACCAGTTAAATAACGGGATAAAATTTTAGCATGATAGAATCGTTTGAGCTGGAAGAGCCCTTTAAAGGTCATCATTTATGAGTACTACACTTCAAGCAGGAGCACAAACAGTGATGAAGCACAATCTCTCTGATAAACCAGACAGTTTTTCAGTGGCTCTTCCACTCAGAGCAGTCTGAACATGAGGGTAACAGGGCTCTGCCACGGGACAGCTTCTGCTGCAATGCATCGTTACAGACTGCATGGACAGCAGCTTGGTGCCAGCAGGCAGGAGGAAGCCATTCCCAACGCTTCAACGTTTTTCCAGGCACAGTGCTTTGATGGGGCTCTGAGCACCTCACGGAGCTGTGGGTGCCCCTGTTCGTTGAGGGGGAGCTGGACAAGACGGCCGTTAAGGGTCCCCTCCAACTCAAACCAGTTCCGTGATTCTGCAAACTTGGCACTGCAGCAACCGCTTGGAGACGGATGCTTCATCGCAGAGGCACCAGAGCAGGGCACCCAGCAGGATGCCTCAGAGGTATTTCAGGTCCCAAGCGGTTCTCCCGCCAACCTTTATCCTTTCCGAGCTGTCAAGAACAGCGGCAGCCATTGTTTTGGTTTTGTTTGTTCATCTCACAAAGTGTCACTCTCTAGACTCAATGTGGTGGGTCAATTGGGTGACCCCACCCAGTGGGGTGGGTCAACCCCACCTGCAAGCAGACCAGAGGGAGTAAGTTTAAGCACCGATGGCAGAACCACAGATCGGTCGAGTTGGGCGGGGCCTTAGAGACCATCGAGCTTCACCCCTGCCATGGCTGGGTGCCCCCCGGCTCAGGCTGCCCAGCGCCCATCCACGGCCTCGGGCACCCGCAGGGATGGGGCACCGTCAGCTCCGGGCAGCGCCAGGGCCTCACCTCCGCCCGACCTTTAGCTTCAAGCCCTCCCTCGCCCCTGACGCGCCCGGCAGTACGCGGGCACCGATCGCCGCACCTCGCTGCAGCCCCGGCCGGGGGGACACCGCCCCACGCAGCGCCCGCGGGTACGAACCTTTCCCGGGCGGCTCCGCGGCTCTACGTTGCCCCCCGCCCGCAGCGCGCGGCCCGGGCCCGCCGGGCGTCAGGATGCGGTCGCTGCCGCCGCCGGCCCTCGTCTTCATCTTCATCCTCAGGAAGGCCGCGGCCGGGGAACACCGGTCTGGCGGCTCGCGGGCGCGTCGCTTCGGCGGGGGCGGGCCGGGCCCGGGCCGGATCTCGCTGATCTCGCTGATCTCCAGCGGCTCCCGCGCCCCCGCGCCGCCCTCTACCAGCGTGGACTGCAGCACGCGGCCCGGGGCAGGACGGGCGGGAGGAGAGAACGCGGGGCTGCCCCGGCCCCGCAGATCCTTCAGCGGGGTGAGCGTGCCCGCGGGGACGGAGCTGAGGAGCACCGCCTGGAACGGCATCTCCCCGCGGCGGGGCGCGGCGATCATCGCGGCGCCGCAAGCCGTCCCGTTGCGGGCTGTCCCCTCGCGGCCCTGGTCCCGGTCCCGGTCCCCGTCCCGCTGCGGTGGCGGCCCCGCCCCGCGCCCCTCACACAGCGCGCGCAGCGCCCGGGAGAGGATTTGAGTTGGAACCGCCGCGCGCCGATTGGCGGCGGCGCTGCATGACGTCAGAGAGAGCAGAACGGAAGTGGCGGGGCGGAAGTAGCGGGGGCGCTCTGCTCTACGGCTGTAAAGCGCGGGCGGCCCGGCTCTGATCAGGACGCTGTGTGGCTGCTCGGGGCTGTACCGGCACTGGAGGATCTTCATAGGAGTTGCTGTGTCCCGTGGCTGTGCTTGTTCCTGGTGCGGTGCTTTGCGGCCGCGGTGTTCGGAGCGGAGCCGGTGCTGCTGGGAGTGAGGGAGCGGTGGGGGGAGTGAGAGAGCTCTGTGGTTCCTGAAGTTCTCACCGGGTGAAACGTGTGAAGCTTTTCCTTAAGCAAAAATGACCTGTTTCCCTCCGGTTACCTGCAGAAGCCATTGCGCTTTTTCTTCCTTTTGGGAAAAGCGCGGTAGGATCTGCAGGAATTTGGGTGAGCGTAGTTCCTCCTTTCTAGCAAAAGAGGTTTGTGAGCTGTGAGAGTGTCGTTGGGAAAGCTGTGGGTGCTCACGTATGATTAAACTCATTAACAGGGCAAAGCAAGTCCCCTTTTACACGTGCCACGCTCCTGGAGAGCTTTCTACACCTTAAGTACGTCTTAAACTTATTTGCTGGTCCTTTGTTCCCTAAAAGGTCAATTATGTAGGGAAGAAAAAGTAATCCTGGCTACCTACCGAAAACTGTTAAGCTAGCAAGAAAAAGTAGGGCAGTTAATTGATTTTCTTCGGGTGGAGTGTTTTCAGGTGCTGCATACAGGTGGAGCAGCAGCTGTGTAAGGAGGAGAGCTTATTGTTGCAGGGCAAGTATTACATTTGGAGGTAAAAAGTGCAAGTTCTTTAGCTCGAGGCCACACCTGGAGGGTGGTAGCTATGTCTTAGCCTTGTCAGGTCTTTGCACTCAAGAAGAGGTGCGTATAGTTCACTCATTAGAATGCATCTCATTTAATCTCGTCAATTAGAAGAAAGGAGCTGAAAGCTGGTGCCCTGATGTGGCAGTTGGTTCTCTTTGGGCAGGCTATGCTGATGTCAGTGAAAATCTACCTGGAGAAGGGAATAGTCACAGGACAGAAGATGATAGCATTATAAAGGAATTTCCAAGCTAGTTGTTCCAGGCTTGGTGCCTCTCTTCAGTTTCCAGTGCAGATGCAAGCTGTGCTGCTTACAGTGGAGCAGCTGGGCAGAGTTCTCAGCCAGCAGACTTGCTGCTGTTAGCTGCTGCTTGTCCTTGTCTAAGGGAGACAGATCTGGCACTGCAATGGGTGATATGGATATGCCAAGCAGAATTATAAACCTAAGCACAAACAAAAGCCCTGGAAAGAAGCTGTGGTTCTGAATACCATTGCTAAATCAGCAGGAGGAGCGTTCACAAAAATCCAGTTAGCAAGGACAAAAGCAGGAATAGCAGGCCAGAATGCCAATCAGCATATGAAATTGCCAGCATGAAAATGGAATTATTAAATATGTCCAGTCACAAAGTGGGACACCAGCAAGCAAAAGGAAAACGTGCATAGTAAGGACAGAAAAAGTGTTGATTACTACCAAAGAGGGGGGGAAAAAAACCCTCTGAAATGCTTAACTCAGCAGCAGAGGCATAGGGCCAAATGAGCTGTACAAGGCATATGCAAGTTGCATACAAGGCATCGTGACTGGGTGTGTCATTGCAGCAGGTTAGCGTTGTGCCTGCCTGGTACAGCTCCTTCACCCCCATGTCCACACTGTAACAGAAGGATCTCCAGATCACACCCCAGAGCAGCCCCAGAGCATTCCTCGGAGCTCTTTACATCTCCCCTTGGCTGAAGGAGATGGCCCCACGCTCCTCCATCAATCCAGGCCTCTCTCCAGGCTCCCCACAGCAGATAACCTGGATAACTCTTTGCTACCCTCACTGTCCCAAGGGCTTTTCTGACATGCACCAGCAGGCAACAATTTGTTCAGGTGTTACTTAGCTAATTAACTGTCGTTCCCCCACATCTTTCCTCTAGAAGCTAATTCTGTTTCTTGATTTGGAAAAAATGAGCAAAGCCCCATTTCCATCAGCTGCTCCAGCAGCTCCCTATGGCTTCCCCAAAGGGTTCAGAACAGGAGAGAACTTTCCCTGCCAGTAAATTTTAAAGCCAGTAATAAACCATCCTGCATGGACAGATATGCATATATATGTTAAATATGGGTATATTTACTTCTGCCCTCTCCACCTTGACAAAGAAGCCCATGAGTCTTTTTCAGCCATACAAGCAATTGATTTCAGGTCTCGAAAATCTGAAGGGCAGATTGGATGACATGAAAGTTTGGAAAATCAAAACAAAAATACAGTTTTCTCCCAGAAATGGGAGTACGCATTCCATTGAATGAAAGAAAACAAACACAGACCAGGGATAAAGTACAGTGAAGGTAATGCCAGCAAGTTGCACACCAGTTAGCCAGGCAGATGTGTTGATATGAGCAACGTAATGACTAAGCTACCAGAAAAATAGCTTCAGAAAAGAAAGTTACAATAAAAGACTGTGTCTCTTCACAGTAATTAAGGGAAAACAGAAAACCTGAGGGCAAAAGGACATTTATTTAATTATCAACAATAATTTCTCTGGGCTAAATAGGATACACTAAAAGATGCTTAATTTTGAACAAGCTCCCTCCCTCTGCTCTGCTTCTCCCATTGGAACCTTGCTGTGGGAACACAGAACGTTTGGCATTCTCTTACGGGTGCCACAGAAAATACAGGACTGACAGAATCTGTTTGTTCCCTCGGTTTTTTGTGCATCAAGCGTCTCCCCGGGACAAAAACATGATACAGGAGAGTGACTGGAAAGAGGTGAAATGCAGAGGACTGCAGATGCTCATTCGTGTGCCTTGGCACTTACAACATGGCCCAGAACTGCTTCAGTGACAGTACCCACTGAAGGTACCACAAAGAAAAGTGAGGTCCTTAAGCACTGCCATGAGAAAGTATGTACTCTGCAGCTAAACGGCACACAAGTTTTTCCCGTGTCTATCCATACGCTACGGATCTGACTGAAGACACTCTGGTTTCCCCCAGAAAATTCAATGTGCTGCATGAATATCTCAGATGCAGCAAATTGAAACTGAAAAGGAAAGGCACTGTGCAAGGTGCTGTCATGGTGACTGTCTATAACCTTTTTGTGTTCGTATTTGTGGCTTTTAGAAATGCGTGATTAATTCAAGACAAATATAGCATCATAAGGAGATACAGTTACGTATGAATGGACAAATCAGAAAATCAACAATTCTCTCCATCATCCCAGAATGGTTTTATCTCGTGATGGCGACATACAGGAGGAGAGCACTTATGACTGAAGCCTACACTGTAGTAAACTATTACCATCTGCTCTGTGCCTGCTTGCCCTTTGTTGGGAGGTGGGAATGGAAGAGACACCTCAAAGAACTAACTAAACATGAGCCAGCATTGCACCCAAGTGGCCAAGAAGGCCAGGGGCACCCTGGCTTGTGACAGCAGCAGTGCTGGCAGCAGGAGCAGGAGGGGATCGTCCCTCTGCACTCAGCAGTGTGAGGCCGCACCTCGAGCGCTGTGTTCAGTGACGGTTGGACTGGATGACCTTAGAGGTCTTTCCCAACCTTGGTGATTCTGTGGTTCTACATCACTGCCTGTCACTAAGATGCTTACAACCAACACAGAGATGCCCAGGAACAGCTTACACTTCTCCAGCTCCAGTGCAGGAAACCCGACTAGACTGACAGGAACAGAGAAATGTTTTCACTACCGCTTCCAACTGGGCAGGCAGTTGCCCTTCATTCTAGCATCCATCAGGTTCTGTGTGCACGATTGCATAAAGCACAAATACCAGACTTGGTTTGGAGGATCCATGTATTGGATCTCAAGTAAGCAGTTCCACAGGTTTGCTGTTCTTAGAACACGACTCCTTTCCACACTGCGACCGCTTCACTCTTCCATTGCCGACAGTTTGTCACCTGCAGACTTCCATTGCAAAGCATGACCTGAAAATAACAGATGTTAGGATGAAAATCAGGATCATGATAATAGGTATGGGAGTTCCACCAAGGTTAATGGGACTGATCAGTGCATTGGCTAAGGTGAAGGGGAAAGATAGTGCCATTTGCCACAAGGGGAAAACAAACCAAAATGCACAAATATTAAATACTAAACACTTTTAGTTACCTCTACCCAGTTAGTCTGCTTAGTAAAATGAAGGGAATAACAAGCATGTGATATTGTGTTACCCACCAGCAGGCTTGCACTCAAGAAACTGCACAGCCATGGACTTTCTCTGCATAGCATGGAATATGAATGGGGTACTGTTGCTTAATCATTCTCTTAAATGTTTATAGGATGGAAATAAGACCTTAATATAGCTAGAGGGGCCAGGGGAGGGATGCTTGAAAGGTTGCACCACCACGTGTGTCAATACCAAGAGCACTAGTTCAATGTACAGGCTCCTGCTGGAGGAGCCAGGGGATTCCATAATTTGCTCCACTAGCAATTCATGGTTTTACTTCAGTAATTCTCACTTATTCTTCAGAAACATTGCTGTGTGGCAGAAAACCTGAGAGTTGCTGCAAGTATCTTTAACAAAGACAGCATTTGCAGAGAATAATACAGACATTTGATCCCACGTGTTCCTACAGATAAAAACCTTCATTCTTTCTGCAATAATTTAGAAGAGCAAGGCCACCAGGGGCACAAAGCCTGAATTTGTAAGACAAGCCCGCCCTCTGCTGCTCAGGAGACAGGAAAACCAGGGAGGATCACCCTTACCTTTCTGAAGCCTTGGTACCACCAAGAACAGCTTCCATAGATCCCAGCGCAGGAAAGGTTTGCAAAAATCTGTGGCACTGCAGTTTGGAGACGCTTCTTCCTTCACAGGTGTGACTGCTGTGTGAATCCTCGGAGTTGGAGCTTTGAAGGGCCCTCTGAAGGTCATCTGGTTCAGCTTCCCAAAAACGAGCAGGGACAGCGTGTCCCGCAGGCCCCTCCTGCTGCTGACAGCACCCGCTTACTCGAAGGTCAGGAAGGCGTCCGGGCCGCCCTCCCGTACCCCGAGCACCAGTTCAATGTACAGGCTCCTGCTGGAGGCGGTGGTCAGCTTGATCTTACAGAAGCGGGCGGAGGGCAGCAGCTGGAGCTGCATGCTGGCCCACTCGGGCATGGCCGCCCAGGCTTGTGCCACCAGTTCCTGGAGCCAGCTGGCGGTTTTCTGTACATCCAGGTAGGAGCCGGAGCACAGGGTCTGGAGGAGGCTGGGCATCCGTTCTCCCTCCAGCTTCTTCTCACGCTTGTGCAGGAAGCAGGGCACGTCCCCTACCAGCCGTGCCCTTATGCACGTGCACATGAGCTCCACGCGGAGGCGGGACTTCCTCAGCCCTGTCTGCTCTTCAGGGCCCAGCTCCAAGCAGAAGAGATGCCCGGGGGGTGGCCTCAGGGGCACCAGCATGCAGTGGATGGCGTAGCCCCCACTGCGCCACTCACCTTCAAAGACAACGTCCATTCCAGTGACCGGCTGCAGCCGTGGCACGGAGTATCTCCTGGAAATGGTCTGACACACACTCAGAAGTTCCTCCACTACTTTGCTCGAGAGTTGTTCATCTGTCAGTGGACAACTGGATTTCTCTGTGGAAAATGTCTCTCCTTTTCCGTACAGAATGACTTCAGCGTTGTTCTTGTCATCGTCTTCCACGTGCTCTTTGCATCTCAAACTCATGTCCTGTGCATGCATTTCACCTTTCCTTCTCCTGTGACACCGGAAGAGCACAAGGAGCAGGACAAGCACTCCAGCTGAGGCCCAAAACCGCCACGAATGCAATGCAGAGAAGAGCAAGGCTTGCACGCCCACCCTGCTCTTCTCTGGGTCTCTCTGGTTTCTCTCCTCTATCTTTTGCAGCAGCCGGCTCATCTGCTCTAGCACGTAGACCTCATACTGCTGCATACGGTTGAGCATGACCGCATTGAACTGATCACCAACACGTGCCACCCACTGCACCAGCAAGGCGAAGACAAATGCCAAAGCCATGATCTGGAAGAGATGGGAGAGCGGGGGTCAGTGGGGCTGGGAGGGAGCTTGCTCGCGCGCGTGCTGTTGGGGGAGCGGGGCCAGGAGCCACAGCCCCTGGGGTTGGGTAGGGGTGGGGTGAGGGAGCTGGGAGGCAGCAGGGGCTGAGGCCAGCGCTGGTGGTGACAGCCCTAAGTGTTCTCCTGAGCGCTGAGCAGTCACTGCAGTGCTTAGCAGCCCCGCACGGGCCAGCGTTTGTACCTGGCCCAGCCCAGCCTTCCCCCTGCTGCTGCTGCACTCACCAATGGCCCAGTCCAAACTGAAGCAGCGCTACCTGCCAGGTCACAAGCTGCCCAGCCCCACCTTTCAGCCCCACCCCTGTACGGGCCCTCTCAGCTGCCCTGGGCTGGCAAGGCCCTGCCATTGCCCCTGCTCGGAGGCATGTGGCCGTGTGGAGCTCCCAGGGGCTCCCTTTGTGAACCAACTGCGTTCATAGAATCATAGAATCATAGAACTGCTCAGGTTGGAAAGGACCTTCAAGATCATCAAGTCCAACCGCAACCTAACCATACTGCCCTAACTCTAACAACCCACCACTAAATCATGTCCCCAAGCACCACATCCAAACGGTTTTTAAACACATTCAGGGATGGTGACTCCACCACCTCCCTGGGGAGCCTGTTCCAGTGCTTAACAACCCTTTCTGGAAAGAAGTTTTTCCTGATATCCAACCTAAACCTCCCCTGGCACAGCTTCAGGCCATTTCCCCTTGTCGTGTCACCTGTCACCAGTGAGAAGAGACCAGCCCTGCTCTCACTGCCATCACCTTTCAGGTATTCGAAGAGAGCAGTGAGGTCTCCCCTCAGCCTCCTCTTCCCCAGACTAAACAGCCCCAGTTCCTTCAGTCTCTCCTCACAGGGCATATTCTCCAAGCCCTTACCCAGCCTTGTTGCCCTTCTTTGGACCTGCCCCAGCACCTCAATGTCCTTTCTGTACTGAGGCGCCCAAAACTGAACACAGTACTTGAGGTGAGGCCTCACCAATGCCGAGGACAGGGGCAGGATGACTTCCCTAGTCCTGCTCACCACACCATTCCTGATCCAAGCCAGGATGCCATTGGCCTTCTTGGCCACCTGGGCACACTGCTGGCTCATATTCAGCCGACTGTCCATCAGCACACCAAGCTCCCTTTCTGTCCGGCAGCTTTCCAGCCACTCCTCCCCAAGCCTGTAGGGTTGGCTGGGGGTGTTGGTCGATGCTCGGCTGAGCATGAGCCAGCAGTGTGCCCAGGTGGCCAAGAAGGCCAATGGCATCCTGGCTTGTATCGGAAATAGTGTTGCCAGTAGGAGTAGGGAAGTCATTGTCCCTCTGTACTCAGCCCTGGTGAGGCCACACCTCAAGTACTGTGTCCAGTTTTGGGCCCCTCACTGCAAGAAAGACATTGAGGCCCTGGGGCGTGTTCAGAGGAGGGCGATGAAGCTGTGAGGGGTCTGGAGCACAGGGCTTATGAGGAGCGGCTGAGGGAGCTGGGAT
>NC_034414.1:60218072-60219157 GCF_002078875.1 Numida meleagris | reverse complement strand
GGAATGGCCTCAAGTTGCGCCAGGGGAGATTTAGGCTGGACATTAGGAAATACTGCTTTTCTGAAAGAGTGGTCAGGCGCTGGAATGGGCTGCCCGGGGAGGTGGTTGAGTCACCGTCCCTGGAGGTGTTCAAGAAACGTTTAGATATAGCATTGAGAGACATGGCTTAGTGGGGTTCTTGGTGGTAGGTGGATGGTTGGACTGGATGATCTTGTAGGTCTTTTCCAACCTAGCTAATTCTATGATTCTATGAAGTGCAGGACCCGACACTTAGCCCTGTTGAAACTCATACGGTTTACCTTGGCCCATTGATGCATTCTATCCAGGTCCCTCTGTAGTTCTCAAAAAGAAAATAGGCTGATGTGTCCCATGGATGCTGTGCTCCTTGTGCGTCATCCCAAAAACTCGGGGTTTGGAGCAGAAAGTAACTGAGCAATATTGATTCCCAAAGATAATGTTGAAAAGGAAACAGCAAACGAGCATACCTCCAAAAGAAACAAAATGCATCTATGCAACTACACAGCTAAAAAAGGGACAGAAATAAATTTCCTAAAAAGAAAGATGACGGTGGCTAACGTATTTTTAAAACAAGGAAAGTTAGAATTTACAAAATGCACACAAAACGCATACGTTTTAGTAACATAATGCCACACAGAGGGCAGACCCCAAGGCCACTGTCAGTCGTGTCAGTGTCAGAGAATCATGGAATTGTGTGAGCTGGAAAGGACCCTTAGAGACCACCTGGTCCCGCTCCCCTGCAATGAACAGGGACACCCACGGCTCCATCAGTGCTGATCATAAAACAACTTTTTCCTTTGTCATGGAGTTATGTCTGGATCTTTGTCCGTGACAAGGCACTGGAATGGACGTTGTCTTTGAAGGTGAGTGGCCCAGTGGGGGCTACGCCATCCACCGCATGCTGGTGCCCCTGAGGCCACCCCCCGGGCATCTCTTCTGCTTGGAGCTGGACCCTGAAGAGCAGACAGGGCCGAGGAAGTCCCGCCTCCGCGTGGAGCTCATGTGCACGTGCATAAGGGCACGGCTGGTAGGGGACGTGCCCTGCTTCCTGCACAAGCGTGAGAAGA
>NC_034414.1:60070987-60213447 GCF_002078875.1 Numida meleagris | reverse complement strand
ATTTTACTAAGCAGACTAACTGGGTAGAGGTAACTAAAAGTGTTTAGTATTTAATATTTGTGCATTTTGGTTTGTTTTCCCCTTGTGGCAAATGGCACTATCTTTCCCCTTCACCTTAGCCAATGCACTGATCAGTCCCATTAACCTCGGTAGAACTCCCATACCTATTATCATGATCCTGATTTTCATCCTAACATCTGTTATTTTCAGGTCATACTTTGCAATGGAAGTCTGCAGGTGACAAACTGTCGGCAATGGAAGAGTGAAGCGGTCGCAGTGTGGAAAGGAGTCGTGTTCTAAGAACAGCAAACCTGTGGAACTGCTTACTTAAGATCCAATACATGGATCCTCCAAACCAAGTCTGGTATTTGTGCTTTATACAATCGTGCAAACAGAACCTGATGGATGCTAGAATGAAGGGCAACTGCCTGCCCAGTTGGAAGCAGTAGTAAAAACATTTCTCTGTTCCTGTCAGTCTAGTCGGGTTTCCTGCACTGGAGCTGGAGAAGTGTAAGCTGTTCCTGGGCATCTCTGTGTTGGTTGTAAGCATCTTAGTGACAGGCAGTGACGTAGAACCACAGAATCACCAAGGTTGGAAAAGACCTCTAAGATCATCCAGTCCAACCGTCACTGAACACAGCGCTCGAGGTGCGGCCTCACACTGCTGAGTGCAGAGGGACGATCCCCTCCTGCTCCTGCTGCCAGCACTGCTGCTGTCACAAGCCAGGGTGCCCCTGGCCTTCTTGGCCACTTGGGTGCAATGCTGGCTCATGTTTAGTTAGTTCTTTGAGGTGTCTCTTCCATTCCCTCCTCCCAGCAAAGGGCAAGCAGACACAGAGCAGATGGAAATAGTTTTCTACAGTGTAGGCTTCAGTCATAAGTGCTCTCCTCCTGTATGTCGGCATCACGAGATAAAACCATTCTGGGATGACGGACAGAATTGTTGATTTTCTGATTTGTCCATTCATACGTAACTGTATCTCCTTATGATGCTCTGTTTGTCTTGAACTAATTACACATTTCTAAAAGCCACAAATACAAACACAAAAAGGTTATGGACAGTCACCGTGACAGCACCTTGCACGGTGCCTTTCCTTTTCAGTTTCAGTTTGCTGTATCTGAGATGTTCATGCAGCACTCTGAATTTTCTGGGGTAGATTTCTTAGACAAACCAGTGGCTTTTATCATGTAACATTTCAGAGGAGCAGCTGAAGGGAAGATGAGACAGTTTTCTTTAATGTGATGGGAACAATATTGGAGAACAGATGCATCCAAAGTGAAAACAAAGATCTACATGCTTTACAGGCAGATCATTCTGAATATTTTTCTCCTTAGATCTTGGCCTTCAGCTTGCAGATCTGTGGAGGTGGATTTTTTTTTAAAGTGTGGTGGGTGTTTGTGTTTCATTGATGGATTTCCTGTCTGTGTGGGGTATGTGTATGTGTGCGTGTGTTGATATGCGCCTATCTGCCTGTCTGTGTTCTCAGTTGAGGTGTGTGGGTAGTTAAGTTTCTGACTGGCAGATGCAGTCAGGTGCTTCCTTCTCTGCCAGCAGTTTCATTCTCAAGTAACACTCTCTGAAAAGTAATACTCTCTGCAAAGCTTTATCTGCAGGTACTATCAGGTGCTCAAGAATGGATGCAAAGAGCAAAGGCAGGGTGTAGTTTCATTTAGACTGGTAAGCACGGCTCTGGGCATCTGAACAGATCCTTTTGGCTGCAGAGCTGAAGATCAAAAATTTGAGTTATCCCCGAAGTTACTGGTGCTGTCTGTGTTCTCCATGATGGAAATGAGCATCAATTCTTGCACTGAGGAGTTTACAGTCCAGGTTACAAAGACAGTCTGACTGCGTAATATTTAATGCTCTATCCTGTATTAGCTCAAGCCCAGAATTTTCTCTTGATCCAGTTTGCACAGATTCACACCCATTCTCTGTTAACTTGCATTAATTGATAGTGTGAGACTAATTGAGAAAGGAACACTTGACCAAGGGCACTGAACACGTGCAGTTCTCGGGGGGAGAACTGTGAAGTTTCCCAGTTACAAGCCTGTTCAAGGAGACTTATGTGTATATACACTTTGATGTTGTCTGAGCTGAGCATTTTAAGTTTTGGAGCTGGCAGAGAATAAGATTCTCAACACATTAATTCAGAAGTATGGACATGAATAGTGGATTTAGCAACCCTGGTTGAACAGTGGTTGGCAACCAGCCCACGGCAGAGGTTGGAAATCAATGATCTGCAAGGTCCCCTCCAACCAAAGCCATTCTACGATGCTGTGATTTGAGGACAGGATTTGGCACTGAACACTAACCACGGTTGTAATTATTTTACAGAACGCTACAGAGCCCATTAGCTACTAGTTTTTCAGGATTCTGCAGCTGTTCAGAGGTGAAGTTCCAAACCACTGGGGGTACCCACTGCTCTAGGCACCTGCCCATACCACCCCACACTCCCTGCCACTCGGAACTATCCCGCCTCGGGGCAGATCCCTGGATGAAATTCTTAATTAATCGTTTAATCTTAAACATAACCTGAAACACATTCATGACACATAGCAAGAGGAGCGCACTGGTTTGAATCTTGAACTCTACGGAAGGAAAGAAAAGTGAAAGGAAGGCTGAGAGCGTGGCATCAGCCAATGCCACACAGCGTAGCAAAAGAAACACCGTAATCCAGCCCCCCAGAGAGATGACAAACATGGCAGGGAAAATAAGCAGCAAGCAAGAAGCATAGTTCCATGAGAAAAACCTCAAAGAGCTCCATAATAAATAGGCAAAAAATTAACATCGTGACCAGCAATTATCAAACTACGCCAACATCCTGTGTTAACACGGCCCGGTCAGATCTGCTGTTATCTCAACCCTTTGAGCCCCATGTTGATGCCAAACTGACTGCTGTGGTTCAACCCAGCATCTTAAATGCAGTCGTTCACTCACTTCCCCCCACCTCCCCTTTGGCTCCGTGCAACACCGCCTAGAAACATGTGTGTTATCAACATTGTTTTTCTCCTTGGGTACAGTGCTCCTCCAGTTTCAGTTGGAGGCTTAAAAATGCAACACCGCACAGGGATGCCAAGCAAATGTGGTGCTACATTCTGCTACAAAAGTGCTGCAAGCAAATTGCTTTTAAGAGCACAACAATGTGTAATTTCACCCAGTTCCAATAGCAATGACAGGCAGCTCTGCACTAGCCCAGGGCCGTGGATATTCAGCAGGGCAACAGCATAGGTTCTGGTTCCTTTACTTATGCTGCACACGGTGGCCCCGGAGCTACAGAATGGCTGATGGGCTATTTTGTGCCTCGGATGCAGAGTTTTTATGATGGCCGATACTCTGAAGCTCGTTCAGGCAATAAATTTACTTGCCTTTGAGTTTACAAGGCAATAAACAGTCGAGGCCTTTGACCTCAACATTTACCAAATACATTTGCAGCAGTTGTGTTTATTGACAACTATTTATAGGGAAGTATTTTATACTGAATTTCACGTGTGAAAGAGAACAGCTTAACTTCGCAGTGCTTAATTCTCCGTTCTGATTCCTGTCTCTACTTCCTCTCTCTTTGATTTACTCTACTAGAAGTTACAGGCTGATGCTGCAAAACAGTCTGTTATTAACTGGGACAATTAATCTAACCCCCAGTTTTTTAGAACTTCCTCCATCTTTATTTTGGGTGGCTGAGATAAAATTGCATCTGTGTTACATTTTGCAAGGCCATTTGTATAAGAGACAAATGCAGCTGGGGATCGAATCCCACTCACTGCATGTCGTGGAGGTCATCAGTTGCCATGAAGGGTTGCCCACAGCCCTGAGTTTGCTCTATTTTCCATCACGGGTTAAATGAAAGACTGACGGGCCCAGAGCTTACTAGAAAGCAGAAAGGCAACAGCACTTTCCATCCCTTCCTGCAACTGTCGGCTGAGCTCATACGAGGTGCACCTGAGTAACTGTTCCCCAAGCAGCCTTGCTTTTGGAGTTGGCACTTTTTAAATTGCGTTGGCCCCGATCCAGCGAAATGCTTGAGTTAATGTTTAATTTCAGGCATGAAGCATGGGACTTCAGTGTGACTGCTTGTAAGCTTAAAGATAAGCACATGCTCAAGTTCCTTGCTGGAAAATGGCCAGCATGCTTTTTATCTTGCAGCACTGAGCCGGTAAGGTACTCAATGCAATCTGTTGAGATCTTCTTGCTTGACTTCTTGTAGAAAAACCATTTCAGATGCTGGGGAGTTGTGGTCATTCACTTTTGTATGGCTGACCAGATTCTCGCCCCACGTTAAGTTGCTTTATGCTACTTTTCAGCAAGGTAGGCTGAAGAGTTTACGTCAGGAAATCTGTATGTCTTTTTGTAACTGGACTTTTTTCTTGGTGAGGTATTTATATTAACATATCACAGAATGACAGGGGTTGGAAGGGACCTCAAGAGGTTATCAAGTCCAACCTCCTGCTAAAGCAGGCACCCTCCAATGGGTCACACAGGTCAGCATTCAGGTGGCTCCTGACTATCTCCATAGAAGGAGACTCCCCCACCTCTCTGAGCAGCCTGTTCCAGGGCTCCATCACCCCAACCATAAAGAAGTTCTTCCACATGGTAGTACAGAACTTCCTTTGTTCAAGCTGTGGGGGAACTGTGAGGTCAGGGCTTGAACTGGTGATTGAGCACCTGGTGAGGGGGTGTGTCTGGCCCAGGGTGCTCAGGCAAATTGCTTGCACCTGTACTCCCAATGCCACCAGGAGGGGTGGACCCTGAGTGCAGCCCCCGCTGGGCTCATATAAAGGCCAGACACAGAAGGGGCAGCATCTTTTGGGCTTGGGTTGCTTCTTGGGAAGGAGTGCTGCATAGCTAGAGATCTGCTTCCCCGTAGGGTAAGTTTAGCTCTTCTTTTTGTATGTGGCTGTTGGCTTACCTGTGAATATTTTCCTCGTTTTGCCAAGAACCTGTCTGAAGCAATTTTCTTTCTTTGTGAGGTAACACAAGTTTTTAGGCTGTTACTCCTTGTCCTATGACTATGTACCACCAAGAAGAGCCTGGCCTCCTCTGCTTGCCTCCCACCTCCCATTAGGCATTCATAAATATTTATCAGATCATCTCTCAGCCTTCTTTTCCCCAGGCTGCACAGACTCAGGTCACTCAGCCTTTCCTTATACTGGAGATACTCCAGGCCCTTCCACATCTCTGTGGCCTTCTGCTGGACTCCTTCCAGGAGATCCCTGTCTCTTTTGAAGTGGAGAGCCCAGAACTGGATGCATCCACAGGCATAGTGCAGCAATATCATGAAACCTATTAGAAAAATCCTCCTCAACCAGACGACCAGGCTCAGGTGGGCTATACCAAGTATGTTTAGAAAGTAGTGCTCAGTATTTCAACAAATTAACATAAATGGGCCTAGAGTAAATTGCTTTCCAGTGCTGATTTTCATTAATGCAATGTTAAGAAAAGGGATTTATTCAGTGGAGTGGTTCCCTCCATTCAGGAAGGAGTTCATACACAATCTGCTTTATGTATTTGGTGTGCTGGGTGTTTAAACAAGTAAGAGAAATACTTTATCCCTGCAGCTTTAGCTTGCCTTGGGATTTATATTTGTGAGTTATCTCCCACGTTCACACACTGGAGATATGTGAAAATAATATGGAATGGTGCTGATTCACATCAAAATAGTGACAAACTGGAGTGCTGGGGCAGGACACATCACCGTCTTGGAACCTCTATTGTCTGTTTAATGATGTGGCTGTGATGCTGGGCTGGAATTAAGGTCCTCTGATAAGAAGGTGTCAGAGACAGCCCATTGCTTCGTTGGGTTGGGTTTTGGATGTGTACCAGAACCCTTCTAAGGAAATCATGTACAGGGATGTGTAGATGCTGCCTTAGTATGGATGTTTGGCTGAGTTTGCTGTGAAGCATAAGGAAGGGGTAGGCCCATCTGTAGGGATGAATGCTTGCAGCCTCATTACAGCTGAATAGGAGTCAAAGAAGAAAAATGACATGGAGGAGGACAAGTGGGGAGGGACATCCCATTAGCAGCCTGCCTGTATGACACTGTAAAAGGCAACTCTAGATCTGTCAGCACAACTGTGTGTGGAGCATGCCAAGAAGCCAGATGCTGTTCCTGCTGCTGAAAGATTTTTTTTTTCCACAGCTCAGTGTTGGGGCCTTGTGATGTAAATCCTTGCCCCATGTGTGGCCATGGGTGCGGGACTTCACTGCTGGCTAAAGCAGCGAAGGCAGAAGAGAGGGAGGAATCTCATACTTGGGCTGATACATAAAATAAAAACAAATTAATTGGATTGCAAAGTCCATTTAAAAGAGGGGGAAAAAAATCCCTGAAAAAAAGCCTTTGTAACATGTAATGATTTATATGTTTAGAAGCAACATCTGCCTTCACTATACTTCTCTCAACTGTACTCCTCCCCACAAAGGCTAATTTCTAATGAAGCAGTAGAAATAATTATATCTTTTTTTAAAAAAGCATTGCTAAGTGAATGAGAGGCATACTTAATATCACTGCATAATCTGCTTCCTCTTCCTTTGCATGCATCTGTCCTAAAGG
The DNA here is from genome assembly GCF_002078875.1 of Numida meleagris. Taxonomy (NCBI): domain Eukaryota; kingdom Metazoa; phylum Chordata; class Aves; order Galliformes; family Numididae; genus Numida; species Numida meleagris. The sequence goes on along the minus strand of NC_034414.1, from coordinate 60,206,902 downwards.
ATTACGCCTTCCTGCAGCATGCATCCTGGGTGGTGGAGGTGTACTCAGCAGTTTCCTTTGGAGGCTAATAGGTAGAAAACCCCTAAATACACCCTCAAATCCTTAAGGAATTATTACAGCCCTCCTCTATCCTCCTGGCCCACTGGCTGCCCTCCAGAATAGCTCTGTATTGCTGTGAAAGGAGGCACACAGGTGCTGTGCTGTTCCTTGTGGCCCACAAGGACTTCTTGAAAAGAGAAGAGCTGTTAAAATAAAAGGTTGCATTAAAGAACAGCCATGAAGTTAAGTTGGACATCAATCCTCTGTTGCATTTTTTTAATTTTTATTTTTTTAAAAAAACATTTGGACTTTTTGTTTTGTATATAGAGAATACCTACTTCCATGGAGATTTCTGTCTAAAACCCCTACGAGTTATATTTTATTCTGAAATTCTATTTTGTTTTTATATCACTTGGCATTTTATTGATTGGAAATCCTTATTTTCTGCTGGAAATTTGTCAGCAATTGTTACCTTCTCTTGACTTAGTCAGGAAGGGGGAAAGCACTCATCATTTTGCCAGGAGATTTAATAAGCTTTTAATACTTTCCTGGCATGTTCAAGTACTTCTTGGTCTTTAAATTTGTATTGAAACCCAGAAATTTAGGGCAGGAGGAGAGATGTAGATACTCAAAAATAACTGGAATAGGACAGAGAAAAGCACTCCTGTGTAGTTGCCTATGTGATGTTTCCCATCTAGACAGAGTGTAATTCCAGCTGCCATGAAGTGGCTGTCAGATTTCATTGGTGCTTCACAGAAATTTGTCCATAGGTAAGCACTGAATGTTCTGCCTCTGTTATGGGCTGTGCCTCAGTTAATCCTACCAGCCTGCTAGGAGCATCCTTGTGGAATCCTCTAGTCACTAACATTAGAGAAGACCTCCAAGCCCACCCCACCGTGCCCAATGACCACGTCCCTCAGTGTCACATCTCCACAGTTCCTGAGCACCTCCAGGGACAGTGACCCAATCACTCCCTGGCCAGCTGTGCCACTGCGTCTCTGCTCTTTTAGGGAAGAAATATTTCCTACTATCCAGCCTGAACCTCCCCTGGTGCAACTTGAGGTGATTGCCTCTCATCCTAAAATGCTGTGGGTGACAGTGTTTTACACAGATAATCCCCTCTTTTCTAGGTTAGCTGGCCACCATCAGCAGCTTGCTCTCTCAGTGGTTAAGTCGACAATGGTTGAGACAACAGAGCCCAGTTATTGGTAAGTGTGTTAAATTTCTGTTAAACTAATCAATGTGCCACTGATGATAAACCATTTTGTATTTGTGTCCTTTTTGCTTGATACCCTTTCTTCCTGTGTGCAATGAGTCATGCCAAATGATCAGATGCAAGAATGTCTCTTGAAATGTTTTGATTTAGTGGATTGTCCTACTATAAGAGGAAGAACTTTGAATGCCCTGGTGGTGTACCAGGTCAGGTTGGTTGGGGCCCTGGATGGCTTGATCTACTGGTTGCCAACCCTGTGGCAGAAGGCTGGGACTGGATGATCTTTAAGGTCCCTTCCAGCCTGAGTCATTCTATGAAATGAATGGGAAAGTCAAGGGTGCCCATAAGGAATAGTCTGGTGGGGTATGTATAAACTGACATGCACTTTGTGGAGTTGCTATGTGCTCCTACTGAAGGTCTTTCTCGTCTTTGCTAATGTATTATTTTATAGCAAAGCAACTCCATCAACTTCAGAAAGCTCCCCCTGTTCTTTTACTGCATGAATGAGGAGTTTTTACTTAAAGAAGGCCTTTGTGGCTGACATTGTTTCCATTGTGTGGTTCAGAAAACTGTAGGACTTGGCCCCTGTGCCATGCAGGGTGCTGTGCTGCAGTGGGCTCTCCTGGAAGTAAATTCCAGTATGAGGGCTGGCATTAGAGGCAACATGACTTACCCCTCAACTGGTGCTTTAGATCAGTAGGCAACAATTATTCTCCTTTTCTAATTCTGGTATTGTTAAAAATACCTGGAGGATGTTGTCGTATTACATTAGTTGTATGCAAAGCAAGTAATGCTATCAGCAGCATGATCTGGAGCTTTATATTGTAATGCTATGTTACCAGTTGGTTATATCTGTCACTTTTTTAAGCAATAGCTAAAACCAGCTCCCTTGCTGCTGAGATTAGAGAAAGATACATTTTGTTGTTGCTCAAAGTGAAAATATTTTTAAAATTACACTTTGGATGAAGACACGAAACCTGACCTGGAAGTAGAAATTGTTTTGGTATCAGGAAGATCTCTTGGCATCCCAATGCAGTTTTTTATCCCCAGTCTGGCCAACCTGTGTGGCTCTTAGAATCTTTGCAGATGTTCACAGATGTTTAGAAGAGGCTCATTAGAGTTTGGCAGCTAAAACCTCTGAAGTCCCCATCTGAACTGAACAAATTCAATCTTCTCATAATTCCTTTTCTATTTACCCTCTGTAAGCCAGTAGGGCCTTAGGAATGCCTTTGAGAAAATGAATAATTCTGTACTAAATGCAGTGTGTAAGATAGAGCCTGGGGCTATCATCTCAATGGAAGAATAGCAAGAAGTGTTGAATGATTGCTTGCTTGCTTTGTGAACTAGAGTTTCTGCAGACAGTTATCTCCTTGATAACTCTCACTCATTCCTTTATATGTTTCTTACCTCACTATGAGCATGGCACTGCTTCTAGGGGAAAAAAAATCATGTGTGATCATAGGATCACAGGGGTTGTAAGGGATCTCAAGAGACTGAGTCCATCCCCTCTGCTAAAGCAGGCACCCTACAATAGGTTGCACAGGTTGGTGTCCAGATGGGCTTTGACTATCTCCATAGGAAGAGACTCCCCCACCTCTTTGGGCAGCCTGTGCTCCATCACCCTGACTGTAAAGAATTTCCTCCACTTGTTAGTACAGAACTTACCATGCTCCAGTTTTAGGCCACTACTCCTTGTCCTATTGCTGCACGCCACTGAGAAGAGCCTGGCCTCATCCATTTGCCTCTCACCTCCCTTTAGATTTTTATAAACACTGCTCAGATCCCCTCTCAGTCGTCTTTTCTCCAGGCTGAACAAACCCAGGTTACTCAGCATTTCCTTTGTCATCTCTGTGGCCCTCTGCTGGACTTCTTCTAGGAGATCCCATCCTTTTTTGAATGTAGGAACCCAGAACTGGACACAGGAGCCTAAAAATGTGGCCTGACCAGGGCAGAGTAAAGGGGAAGATCATCTCCCTCAACCTGCTGGCCACACTTATTTTAATGCATCCCACGATGCCATTGGCCTTCTTGGCCACAGGGGCACACTGCTGGCTCATCACAATCGTGCAGTGAAAACCTGTACCGTGAAGTACACTCAGACACAGGCTGAAGAAAATTTTGACAGGCAACCTTGATCTTTGGCATTTCCTAACCTTTGAATTCTTGGCATTGCATTGTTAATGTTATTTTAACATAATTTTGCGATGTCATAAGTAAAAGTGGTGCCTTCGAAGCCTGTATTTCATCCCTAGCTCCAGCAAAGCATTCCTAATCTTTTTCTGAATGGGCTTAAAGGGGCTTGTTTGTCAGGCTTCGAGTCCCTGACAAACCATTCACAGCAGCGTTTCAGAAAACAAAACTTTGTGCCAGGTTTACAACTGTTCTTCCAAGAATGCAAGTTTCATGTTTGCCCCTGCAGCTACGTGGGCAGCAACTCCCCTCACTTGCACACTCAGAAGGGCGGTTACCACAGAGCTCAGAAGGAAGATGTGCCCGAATACATCTGGGATGGATGCCTGTATGGATGAGAATGGCTTTGTTCTGGAAACTGTATTTTGAATTTCTTACTTGAAGCATTAAGAAAGACTGCATCCCATTTTCCCTATAGTAAAAGTGACCAAATCCTTTGTCAACTCAGTGTATGACATTGTTGGTTCTGAGAAACTTGCTGTCCTCAGTATATTCTTATTTTATGTCATTAAGGACATGTGTAACTCTCCCAACTTAATGAGGAACGTACATCTCTAATGGTAATTGGAAGATTTTTTTGGAAAGGGACTGATTTAAACTTGATGGATTTGAAGCTAGGGACATGGCTTAGTGGGCATAGTGGGGATGTGTTGATGGTTGGACTTGGTGATCTTAGAGGTCTTTTCCAACCTTAATGATCCAGTGATTCTGTGACACAACTACAAAAATCATCCTGTTGACCAACTGCCCATTTAGCAGCAACAGTGTGGAGCTGTACTGTTTCTCATCTAATCATAGCAATACAGGACTGAAAGGCACATGGTACAGAGCTCTTTGGTTGCAGTGGTGCTCAGCCTGTGAGCCAGAGGCTGCATATCTGTTCCTCCTTTGCAGGTGGCAACTCAGGAGCATGTGAAGGGTGGACAGCTGGCTTCAGATGTTGCTTTGGTGGTGGAAACTGCATGAACATGACTTGTGTTTCCTAGAATCATAGAATGACTCGGGTTGGAAGGGACCTCAAAGCCCATCCAGTTCGAACTCCCTGCCATGAGCGGGTGCCAACGACCAACTCAGGCTGCCCAGGGCCCTGTCCAGCCTGGCCTTGAGCACCCGCAGCTCTCTGGGCAGCAGTACCAGGGACTCACCACCCTCTCAGTGAACATTTTTCTTGTGGAGTCCTTGTTGTTTTTCTACTGGGGTTCCTGGAGTTGTCTTCCCTGGGGTACGTGGTGCCAGAAATGAGGTCCTGTGACAAATATCAGCCAAATGTAGACTACCACCTCTGGAGCAACTCGTTTGGGCTGCAGGGCGGATTGTCCTGAGTGTCTCTCTGTAAAGAAGCCTGCTGGGAACAGGCTCTTCAAGCTCATCTAAAATTCCCAACACTACTTTTCTGAGGGAAAGCTGGGATGCCCCAGGAAGTTCTGACCCTGCTGTTTAGGCATCCAGTGTCTTGGCAGGTTGTGGAGGAAGGATGGGAAGCAATGACCGGCCCAGCCAGCATGCCTGAGCACTACTCAGTCAGTTAGCATCCTTGTGAAGATGGCACTGGTCATACCTGCATCCTTCTTGGCCAACAAACTATGACTCCTCATGGGAAGTGGCACAAGGGTTTTTCAGACCTCACAATTAAATATCAACAATAATTGTCGTGAAGGTCCCCCAGCCTGTTGAGTTTCAAGTTTCCTCAAGCTGCTTTTGAACTTGTAAAATGTTCCAAAATGCTCTGGTCCAAATTTGGTTGTCAAAACTGTTGGTTTGAGGGATGAAGCTTTTCACTCCAAGGCTGTACCTGAGGCCTGGTTCTGATTGCCTTTCTCATTTGGACAGCTTGAGTGAGTCAGGTGAGAGGAACTGGGGTGCAGAATTCAATTTGTCTCTATTCTGTCAGCAGAAATTTGGTGAAAACCTCAGTGAGGGTGTTGGTGGTATAAGTGTCCAGCTGCTAAAATACAGATGTTGTGCAGCTAAACTGGATTGATCCAGAATAGTATTTCCCTGGCAAGGGTTAGCATTCTTGATGCAAAGTGAACCCTTGCAGTAGGGCCTCTTATACTGTACATTTTGTACTTTAATGAGCCAGATATTTAATCAATTGTAGAGTATACTGGTATCTGTGTTTTGCATATGTTTCAAATAACAATGAAACTTATATGCTGTGGAAGTAATTGAAGCATAGCCTGATTTCAGAAGGGTGCACAGTCCTTACTGTGGTGTAATTCGAAGAGATTGGGGATCAATCAAAGTGTTTTAAAATTAAGAGTATTTTGCAGCTGGGACACTCCCAAGTTGAGCTCCTTTGGTTTCAGTTTATAGCTCAGCTTTTTTCCCCCAAGTCAAATGGTTTATTGTGCCCAGGATTTTGTAACTGTCACATCTGAAAAGGAAAAGTATCTTTAAAAACCTGATATTCCATGGAGATCTAAACCTGCGTTGAGCTGTGACCCAAACGTACCCTGAACTTTAATGGCAAGATGTTTAAAATTTAAATCCAGACCCACATTTCACATGAGTTCCTATCCTCACATGTCAGAATTTGAATGTAATATTCAGTGAAAATAATGGAATTTGCTTTCACTTCGATGTTCTCAAACCAGTCACACCTCTGGCAATTATTTATTGCCCCTAAGCATGACTTCAGCTCTTCTTTACCTTATCCTTACAGTGATCCATACCATTTGCTTTATATCTCTGCCTGCAAACATTTAGATTTGGCACTAAGGGTCATGGTTTAGTGGGGAAATATTGGTGGTAGGTGAGCAGTTGGACTGAATGATCTTGGAGGTTTTTTCCAGCCTTGGTGATTCGATGATTCTGTGACATTCTGGAGCATTGGAAATTCCCATATGAATGAGTAGAACTACTACCAGGTTGTCATAGTGTTGTGTTACCAGTGTATGTTATTAAGTTATTTTCTGATGCATTTTCGTGCTTATTCCCTGTGGAATAGGAACTTTTTGTTCTGGGGATAAAAGAACCAAACTTTGCTGATCGAGCTCTGACCCAAGCCCTGCTGAGTACAGTGGAGATCTCTCATTGCTCAACGGGGCTTTGTGTAGGGCTGAGGAATAGGACATCAGGAATAAGAACTAAGACCAACTGTGTTTAGCTGCAGTCAAGCAACTTGTTGGATTATTTCAGTGATGTAGGCTACTTCTGTTTCACAGTTGACAAAAAGAGCCTCAGCTGGATGATGATTCTTAAATCCATTGCTCCAGTGTGTGGGTTTTAAGAGGGAAAAAATCCAGTAGTCCAATACAGTCGGATATTCCAGTCTGTTTTGAGATTCATGTTATGGCTTTTATTAATGGGTACACCCAGAGGTATTTCTAATAGCTGAAAAGAAAACAACAGAAGCATCTTTGTAGAAAGAATATGCAAAATGAAGTGCAAAAAGAGAGATGTAGAACACCATCTGTAAAACACCATGGTAAGTAATGAACAGGAGGTGCTTATGTGGAACTCATTGCAGGATCAGGTCCCCCCAAAGAGAATGGGACCACTGCACTCTGGATATGTTCTCCAAACCTTCTGCTTCCTGGTGCGTTGGTTGTTGCAGTTTAGAAGCACTTGCCATGAGCAAAGTTCTTTTAAAATAGAATTTATGGGGTAAATTACAGTGTAGTTAAGTAGGGGAAATGCTCCAAACAAAACCACATCAAATTACTTAGCAGAATGAATATTTTGAAAAGCGATGTGAATTTGTCCAGCGCTAATGAAGTTATATGGCAAACATGAAAACAAATTACAGAGTGCGCTGAGCCTTAACAAGGCAAAGAGAAGAAGTTTTCTGGTGTGAGAGATCTGACAGCAGCTATCTACGGCATACAAGAGGAAGACAAAGGTTAGGAATGCGGCGTGCTTTAGAACAGAAGATTCTCTGTGCTTTGTCTTTTATATCGATAAATGAAAATAGAGTTTTGTGGTTAGAATATGGCTTCAAGTGCAAAGATAAGAGCCCGAGTAAATACCAGCACTCCTCCATTCCACAGGGGAAGCTGCGGCCTGCCCACATAATTTGCCGATAAAGTCCCATCTGTTAAAACAAAGTACTGCAGCACTAGTAATAAATTTCAGGCGAAGACCAAGCGAGGTTATTTTTGCATGACAGTCTTTGGTGAGCTTTATTTTAAAGCAGGAAAGTACTTGAAGCTGCCATACAGCGGGTGGTGTTGGCTTTCAGCTAGCCTTGCGCTTTTACGGGGCAAATGAGAAATGCTGCCCCGCTTTATTTCCCCAGCAAGCACCGCCGCGTGACAAACCATCAAGAGAATAAAGTCATAAGGAAAACTCTGCTTCACGAGTGACACATGCAGAAAAACAGCAGATGTCTGATGAAGTAAAGAACCGACTTATTGCCAAGTCTTTAGAAAACAGAATTAATTTCCTTTCGTCTTTGATAATGATGATGTAATGTAGTTAATAGGAAGAGCCTGCCTTGCTCATGGAGTTATTAAAGAAGAAATGTAAGACATGCAGCAGGTCAGAAATATGGGTTTACTTACTAGTGCTGTAACCAGGAGGGTATTTATAGATGTGGAGCAAAAAAGAAACATGGTGGAGATGTAGAACGTTGCGTTTTGTCTTATTTGAAGCACGAGGGCGTAAAGAAACAAAACGCATGAACATCCTTTTAATTCATTCAGAGCTCTGGTTGCTCAGTGCAAAGAAGAGGAGTCTCCTTGGTTGGCAGCCCTTCTGGTTGAGAGGAATTAAATATAATTTGCCTTCCATTCTTCCCTAATAAGATGTAAGCCAAATGAAGGCAGTGGCTGAATGGATGCATTGGGTGTCTCGTTGGGTAGAGAACATCTCAAAGAAAGAATGGTAAAAGAGAGAGAGAAGTTAATCTTAATTTTCAAATTCTTAACTTCGCCCCTTTTGATTTTAACGAGACGAGGAGCGCTAAGCAGGCGTAACATTCATTTGCACTATTCCCTTTGGTCACTAGATGTCCCTGCACACTGCTGCAGTCATCAGCTGGGTGTGGCATCAGGAAGGTGGATGGGACCAAGAAGCTGTGCATTTTCCTTGGGGGTGTGTGGGAAGATGTCCCGTTAGAGACTCGATGGTCTTTGTGTGCGCTCCGGTGGTGGAGGAGGCAGTGCTGGAATGCGCTGTACTGTAGGCGCAGTGCAAACTGGAGTTGTGTGTGGGAACTGTTGAGGAGATGCTTGAATGGTTTAAGAAGCCATACTTGGCTTGGCAAAGCTTTGGTGTCTCCATCTCCTCCCCTGGTGGTAAACAGTACAGGTGTATAGAGGTGATATTTAAATGGGAGGTTCATGGCTGAGGTGCTGAAGTCATTGCTGTATGTACGTAGCTTCAAGCCTGTGGGATCCCACAGTCCTGCAATCGATGTAATTAATGCCGATGTTAACAAGGTCTATGACAACAATCTAAAGTTTTACATTACGAAGCACATCTCATGTAATGTGGTGGAGCTGGGACTAGTACCTAATTAACCAAAACCTGATGTTGACCTGCTATGCAGATGATGGTTGGACCGGACGATCGTAGAGGTCTTTTCCATCCTTAATCATTCTGTGACTTGTATTTATTTCTGTTTTTCTTTTTTCCCCTTGAGAACAGGAAGAACCCATTGTGATGAGTGTGGCTGCTCAACTCTACCAGGGTGAGCAGCACAGTGCTGTTGCTATGGCTGTTCTTGCTCTCATGCAGGCTGCAGAACTGGGTTTTCCTTACTATTAACTATAGGCTTGCTTTGTCTGGAGGCCAGCACACACTTGCTGGAAGGTTGGCTTTGAGGTATGCTGTCCTCCAAAGGATTTCACTTGTTGGGACTCAATGGGCTATCTCAATGGCATGATGTGCCTTGACATTTTAGAGGTAGTATGAGTTAGAGTAGTATGGTTAGGTTGTGGTTGGACTTGATGATCTTTAAGGTCTTTTCCAACCTGAGAAGTTTGATTCTATGATTTTATGTGCTTTTTTCCACCATTAATGATTTCGGACTTGAGTACAAATCAGAAATACAGAAAGCAGAGCAAAGCATTGCAGAAATAATGGCAGTTTTCAATTAACAAGGGAAAAATATTGCCAGAATTCAGTGTAAATTACCAAACATAACTCTCAAGGGGAAAAGAACATGTGACAGACACAGTTACCTTCAGCTGAAATATCTGCATAGGAACCACTATATTTCTTTTATTGTTACAGTTTTATTTTTGCATATACAGCTAGAAGTTTACAGGCATTTACTTTAGTGTCAGGCTGCACTATTCCTCATTTGGCCACTCAAACATTGATATAACAATAAAATGATTTGGGGTTTGCTAAATACCTACAAAACTACTATGGGTATTAAATGCACACCAGCGATAGACTGCATGTTTATTAACCTTGGGTACTTGGCCCCTTAGGGCCCACCTGCCCATGAGTATTTCACACCAAAAGAATCTGCTGAAGTTCAACACATGGGGCTGCTCATGCAGAGGTGAGACCTGCTAGTACGGTATCCCAATACTGGGAGCAACTGCAGTTCTCTTTGCTAAACTACTTCAGGGTTTCTCAAGCAAGTACAGGCTGGATAGCAGGAAAAACTTGTTTTTCCAAACTAGTGGTTGGGCAGTGATATAGGCTGCCCAGGGAGAGGCAGGGTCACATCCCTGGAGGTGTTCCAGAGCCATGGAGATGTGGCACTGAGGGACGTGGGCATGGTGGGGTGGGTTGTGTTGGGGATCTTGGAGGACTTTTCCATCCAAAACTCTCTGTTCCCCCATATCTCCCCTACCACAAATAACTGTGCTGTGGGTAAACCAATCCCAAACAACATCTATTTTGCAGTGTTTGTTTAGGTTAGGTCACCCATGGCTATCCAGCTGGAATGGTGGCTCATAAAGTAAAAGTGACCCCTTGAAATTCTTGTATTTAGTAGGCTTGTTCACATTTCAACTGGATAACTAATTATTTTTTTATTGTGCTAATGGGCTGTTATTCATATGTGGAAGCCATTTACTGCATGCACTGGATGGAAACGGACTCATATTTCAGCTCGGAATATTTAACACTTAATAAGGTAGCCACCTGCTTTTAAGGTTATTCCAGCATATTCAAATACACTTTACTGCTCATTGTGAATACTGGGATTATTTTTGATCTCCTGTAATGAAACAAATAGGCAAACCAATTTAAGGACTGAGTTAGAGAGGGGGAAAAAAAAAATCCAGCCCCTCTAATTTTCTAAAATTTGGACAACTTTGTAACAGCACCTTATAAATCACTTTGTGTTCTGTAAGTTTAAAAGCCAGGCCTGCGTGGAGCAAATGTTGGTTCTTCTCAACATGACACAGTGAAAGCACGGAGGGCATGGCAGGGTGAGGGCAGGTGCTGAGCTCCCATTGCATCCAGCTCTGCCTGTTCCCTTCAACGCCAACCAAAGCTGTCTGGAGCATTCCCCTTGAAACCTCAAACCAGGAGTAATGATTCTGTGCATCTGTTCCACTTTGCCCCCAGATTTTGTCATGGCTCATGAACCTGCTTCTGGGGAGCACGAAGTACAAGCCAGAAATTGGCAGGGAGGTATTGCAAACGTGGCTCGGAGCCATGTACTTACTCCTCCTTTACGACCTGGCTGCTCAGGACTTCAAACAGCTCGAAGTCATCTGATTTACCATGGTTGGCATTGCTGCAGGGACAGAACTAGGGCTGTGTGGTGGCTGGTGTGGGGAAGTGTTACCTTAATTCAGTATTTCCTGTTCCTCTGGTTTTTGCTGTTGGATTGTGATGATGAGTACATGGGACAGGAACATGATTAATACCATGTTGGCCAGCTCCAAGATGGCAGCCTTCTCCGTGCATTGCCAGCAAGGCTGGAGTTTGCTGAGATAATTTTTTTCTTCTGGGAGTAGCCACCCTATTGACACTCCCCAGTGTGCTCAGCAAACCCTGTAGCTAACTACATAGCTTCTGGTGCGTACCTGAAAGAAATAAAAAAAAAAAACACCACTTTTCTCTCTAGTTTCAAAGCATGGATATGCATAGATTATGTAGATCATAGAGTCCTTTGAGCTGGAAGGGACCCTTAAAGACCCTTTGGTCCAACTCCCCTGCAATGAACAGGGACACCCTCACTGTGTCAGGTGCTCAGAGCCCCGTCCCCTGATCTTGGCTGTCTGCAGGGACCACATCGTGTGGAGACAGAAGTTAGTTGGGAGAGATTGATGCACTTGGTTGGCTGTTTTTTGAGTGAGTTAAGCTGTGCATTGTTCCAATGGGGAGAAAGGCTTAGGATGGATTTGGGTGTAAGGTGGTACTGCTTCCAGCAGCCTTGCCTACAGCAGGAAATGTTCTCCAGCTTGGCAGCTCTATTTCCAGGGCAGTAGTCCTTCTTGTAAGGTTACCCATTGCAGAATCCTTGACAAGGCATTCAGGAGGGGGTAGTGATCTTTTAGGCAATCTCTCTGTAGGCCGTTTTATCTCTTGAAAAGAATGGTGACTATTTCACAGTTAGCCACAGTAACAGCAAGTTACAGTTGTAGGAATCCCAGAAGCACAGGGATTGGAGTGGACCTCTGAAGGTCACCTAGTCCAGCCCCCAAGATGTGCTGCTGCCATTGGTATCAGCTAGAGGTTTCTTGGTGCTCAAAGCCCAAGTGATCTGTGGTCTGGGCCAGATGGGAAGCGAGGAAGGTGTCCATCCCTGAGGGTGGGTCGTCACATGAATGTAACGCAGGCTTCTGGCTTGTCAGGGGTGGTAGAAAGCATTTCTCACAGCTGTTGCTGTATGAGAGCACAATATCAATAAGAAGTCAACAAAGCATTCAGAACGTGGATTCTCTTGGTAGTCTGTGAGCTCTGAGGGAACCACAGAGCTCCTTGGAGCATTTCCCCCTGCCCACAAACCTCTGTCCCAGTGAGCCTTAGCTCCAGCCAGCTCCTGCTCTTCCACGTGCTAATCTTGGCGAGACACTGGGACAGTGAATGTCTGTTGCACTACCCTGGGTTGCAAACAATAGATACAGCCGTGTGTCATCTACAAGCACTCTGATCTGAACAGTGGTGTGAGTGCCTGTGCACCGCTGGGCGTGCTTTGTATGCATGCTAGGGGACAAAGGATGATCTGCGTGCCAAGCGTCTCTCGGACAGACAATGCTTAAACACGTGTGCTGAACAAAAGCAGAGCTTCTTGGTGCTGTTCTTTTGTTTAAATTTGCTGGTTTTGTACAAAACAATACTTGCTGGGGAAAAAAAAATAGTTTTAGTGACTTCGAAGCTTGCTAGCTGCTGTAGGAGTGGACCAGGGCTCTTTTGAAGTGGGTGAGTTGTGTCAATTCATGGGTTGTATTTAGATTTTGTACCCTTAGAATGAGAGAGGCTGCAAACTGTGGTTGTACAACAGGTCTTACAAAAATGAGGTGAGAACTCGGGCCGTTTTCCTGGGTTTTGCAAGCAACCTAGTATATAATATTTAGGAATTTATTTCACCACCGTACCTTCCTTTAACCATCTTTAAGTTGGGAATAACAGTGCTATGTGATGTCAGGTGCTTTAGCATGCAGAGAGACAGGGAACAAGCCAGAGGCCCATTGAGTTGGTGTACTTTCCTTACCCTGAATCTGACAAAACTGTATATGTACAAAGGTGTGTCATCCTCTTTCATTCCCAGCCTCGGTACCACGCAATAATTTGAGATTCCTAATAAACCAGCAGTACATAAGCAATGGGCTAAACACATCTTCACCAGCAGAAGTAATTTTCCTGCAAGGGCAAAGAATACCCAGATCCTGTAGCATTGGCCCTTGCTTATTTAATTTTTAAACAGCGTGTTCCTGGCTGTAATAGGGAGCAAATTATCTTGAGCAGCAATATGCTTTGCGTATTTTCAGGGTATTCATCTTTTTGGAGAAGGCATAGATTGAGCTTTGGAAAGAAGAGCACGCAACATACAGTTATGGCGTTGAGCAGCCCTCGTGTGCCCTGCTTAAGTAGTTTCCATTGCCCCTTTTGTGAATCGCAGCGAAAACTGGAAGCCACTCTCATGCTGGGCAGGGGAAGCTGTGGTGTGGGCTCAGCAGCAGAGCAGGAGAACTGGTGGGCTGCCACTTGGCTTTGCTTGATGGCAGGGCTCTTCCCAAAATGTACACCCCATGTCCAACGCCCAGAGTTGGCTGAAGGCTGCAGCACACCCAGAGATGTAGCGCTGCTCCGTGCCTCTCTGCTTCCCTGTTTTCTCTGGGTGCCGGAGGAGAGGGCTGAAGGGATGTGCTGGTTGTGCCGGCTCTTGCTGCAGGAATGCTGACACAAACAAAAAGGAGATAACTTGGAAATTCTATTGCTCCGTTGATGTTATTATTGTAGCTAATGGTCTGTCAGCGTTTCCATTATAAATCCCCATTTTCAGGGTTTTATAACTCAGCCGTAAAAATTCTCTCCAGGCTGAATTTGGCATGTGTGCTTTCAGCCTGAGAGCACATGTGTCGGGGTTTCTTGGGGTTGTTTTTTTTTCTTTGCTGTAGAAGAAAAAGGTGGAACTGCGTTCACAATTTTTGATGTAGAATTGCCAGGAAAAAAAAAAAGCCAACAAAAAGTGGGCGATTGGTTACAGATGCTTTCTTTGCACTCATCTAACTCAAAAACTGCTGAGTTATTTCAGCTGTAATTGTGGGTATGTGTAAGGTTAAAATGGTGGGTTTAGTAGTGCTCCTTTCTTTATGGTGTTAGTATTTGATGAGCAAATGGAAAACAGAGCCCAGTACTGTATACACTCACGTGGGAGTTGATCTGTGTGCAAACTGAGATCCCACACCTGCCCCATGCTCCGCTCATCCAGGCCGGGCTGTTCCGGTGTCAGCATGGTGGATGTGCAGGGATAATGCTGGCGAATGTCTTTGCCTTCATGCCAGTGCTTCCCGTAGGCCTGTGCTGGTGAGCAGGCCGCAGTCTGCACCAGGCTGTGGCGTTGTTAATGGGAAGCTACAGCAGACACGTGTTCCCACAAGCTCCAAGCCTCAGCTTTGTGCACCTTGTTTACAGGACAGCCCTCCGCCTGAAACTCGCTCCAGGGAAGTTTACATGAAGAGGAGTGTAAAGCACGTGTTTTTATGCCGATCATCTGAAAGGAGAAGTTACAAAGGAGGGAGACCAGGGGATTCTGTCTGAATTCTTGGCTGTCTGCATGCGCAGGCTTTTCCTGCTCGTCTCCCACCAGTACCTGTGGTTCTCGATTTAAGCCTGAAGAGAAAGTGCTGGCTGACACTGGAATACAATTTCATTCCAGAATCTCATTTCCACAACCTAATTTGCTTCCGCATTAATTGCTTACCCCAAGAACCGATTCTGAGAGTGGACCGCAGTGAAGTCTGTCCACTGACTTTTTTTTGGCCCGTGGGGTGCTTTCTGCATAACGTTTTATAGAAGCCTAGAATCACCAAGGTTGGAAAAGACCTCCGAGATCATCCAGCCCAACCATCCACCTGCCACCAATTCCCCACTAAACCATGTCCCTTAGGATGTAAGAGCAGAATATCACACATCTTCCCAACAGCAAACAGTTCCTTGCACACTAAGAGAAAGTGTGCAAGGAATTATGACAGTCCTGTGTATTATGCTGTACTAGCCCTGCCACTATTGTGCTGTGACATTTTATAGGCACTGGTGTCTAGAAAGTATGTAAAGTAATGGTTGTGGAAAAGCACAACCTGAATTGATATATATATATTTTTTGCATTTTATCAGATATATGTTTTTGTGAGTATTTGATTCTTTAAATTTTTGCTATCCGTACTGAATTTTTCCATGATGTTTTTAACATCCTGTGATATATAACATCCCATCATATCTTAAACATTCCTTTACATCAGTATGAAAGGTCGTGGACTTGGGCTGTTTTTCATTTCATGAACATCTGGGCTTATGAGATTAACAGAACAGTATAGCATTGCCTTCTTTTTGGTCACTTTTATTAATAACTTGTGAATAACACTTGTCTTCTACCATGTGGATTATACTTCTGTTGGGGCAATTTCCTCAGTATAATAATGGCTGCTAGTTAACCCCTTACTCACAACTGCTGCTGTTACATGCTTAAAGCATTTCTTCATATGTTCAGAAGGACTGATGTGATTTCTGCTTTAGCAAAGCTATGAAACAAGAATGAGAATCATCCAAAATGTGTGCCAGTAAAGGCTTAACTGACCGTGTGGTGGCTCAGAGGAGACCTCATCCCTCTCAACAACTGCCTGAAATGAGATGGTGGAGAGGTGGGGGTCGGCTTCTGCTCCCAGGTAACAGCAATAGGACAGAGGGTATGGCCTCAAGTTGGGCCAGGGGAGGTTCAGGTTGGATAACAGGAAACCTTTCTTCTTTGAAAGAGTGATCATGTGTGGGACGTGGTGGAGTCACCTCTGTCCTCTGGAGGTGTTCAAGAACCGCTTAGGTGTTGTGCTAAGGGACGTGGGTTAGTGGGGAAATATTGGTGGTAGGTATATGGTTGGACGGGATGATCTTAGCTCTTTTCCAACCTTGGTGTTTCCATATTATTAGGAAACATTTTGCCCCTGAAAGAGCAGTGCTGCACTGGCACAGCTGCCCAGGGAGGTGATGGAGTCGCTGTCCCTGGAGGTGTTCTGGAGATGTGGCACTGAGGGACATGGGCAGTGGGCACGGGGGGGTGGGGTTGAGCTTGGGGATCCTGGAGGTCTTTTCCAACCTGAATGATTTTATGACTCTGTGGGAAAGACCACAATCAGCCACTGGTTTTATCTCAGACTGTGTCAGCATTCAGTGGTCTCACACGGTTTCCTGCATTGCCTCCTGCTCCGGTTCATTTAAAACCTGGACAAACTTGTAGAGTGCACGTGGCAAATTTTGTGTAGAAAAGATGAGGGGAAATTTCTATAGTGACAGCTATCCTTTAGTGGAGTTTATCAGCCAGAAGTATGGAGGAGTTGGTTCTATACCTGTGTACAGAAGCACAGGCTTGGACTAAAAGGCTCCATAGTAGGTCACCATTCATCAGTTTTTTTAGCCTTCATTTCTTCTTTTTTGTCTGATGATTTGTCTATTTCGTGAACTGTATTGTATCTACCATAGCAACTGCATGGATTTTTGGCCACAAGGTGGCAGCTGATTTCATAATCGTCCTTTGCAATATCGCATTTTTTTCCTGTCTCAATGGACTAGCGCCCAGTATTCTCGCAGCAAATTATAACCTACTTTGCTTCTGCCTTAGGGAATGCCTTCAGGAGCACATGCAGTGTGACTTTCTGTGGCCTTCTGACTCCCAATAGCTGGAACTGCCAGCAGTGGTGATGGGCTTGATGACGCTCTGCTCTGCAGCTCCCATCCTCCATCCTTGCAGTGTGTGACTGTTGCATTTGTTAGGATTATTGCCTGCTCGATGAGAACTGACACACAGTGGTCCTTCCACCTTGTGTGAGCCCCTTGAAGCTGTTAGGAAAGCTGGTGTTGCACTGGCCCCCCGCTTCCAGAAAAATAACCCTACAATTTCTTAATTCTCACTGAACTTTCTGAAGTTATGGAGGATGTTTCCTTCTTTCTGCTTCAGGGTATTTCCAACGTGCCTGTATTTGGGGGATGAAAAACAGTCAGATTTGGAGGGCCAGCAAGAAACCTAGCAAACTCCAGCTAACTACAGCACCTGTGTTCTTGACTCATCAAAGGAAGCAATACTAGAAGGTGCCAAGTGTACTTTAAGTGTTTTAAATAACAATCCAGCTGCTGGGGAATGAAGCCTCAGCAGCAGCTCTTATCCAGATGACCCTACAGCCCACCAGAAATGTCTGCAGAGACTCTTCACAGATTAAAGACCACAGGGTAGGGACCTCTGTCCGCCAGGATGGGAGACCACCTAGGAATTTGAGGTGTGGGTGGATTCTGGGCAAGCATCCAGTGAACGATAGACTAGGCAGCAGGTAGTTCAGCTTCATTACTGCTAAACTGATGGATCAAGAAAAATGGGAGAATTGTCTTTCACAGAATCTCTTAGACTGGAAAATGCCTTCAGGATCATCAAGCCCCACTATCGACTTACTGAGCCCCATCTCTAAACCACGTCCCTTAGTGCCATGTCTACATAACGCTTATCTCCAGGGATGGGGACTCCACCACTGCCCCTGGCAGCCCATTCTAGTGCCTGACCACCCTCTCCATGAAGCAATTCTTCTGAAGGTCTAATCTGAAACTCCCCTGAAGCAACTTGAGACTGTTTCCTTGAGTGATAAAGGCTGAAGCAGTGAAAATGACTTTTTTTTCAGCAAAAAGTTCAGTGAAGAGTGGAACAATTAATCGCCATCTCCGTGCTAATGAGGCTCCTAGTCAGATGTTTTGTATCTAGCAAATAGCAAAGTCTGACTGGACTTTTGTATGTGTTGAGGCAGAGATGAAGGCTGTTGGAGGCTTCCTGACGCCTGGTAAGGACAACAACAACACTTTTAAAGTATATAATTCCCAGTAATTACTTAAGGTTCTGTAAAACACAGACCCTTGAAGGATCTGGGTGCAAGCAGTTTGCCCAGGATCACACTGCAGTCAAGTAGCAGAGCAGACAGGTGAGGCTTGGCTTTCCTACATCTGTCTGCGCTCCGGTCAGCAGGATGCCTTCCTCTGAATGGAGACAGCCAGCAAACCTTCACTAATTCAATGTGCAATACAGTGCATCCGTGAACAAATTTCCTAGGGGACTGATAGGGCTGAAGGCTGTCCCACTTTCTGCAGGTACTGCTGGAACCAGAAGAGGATGTCTGCAGAGTAACTTTGCACGTTTCCATTCTTTTTGAGCCTCACTCCAGCCCTCTGTGTTTGAAGGGACATGAAAAAGCTGCTGTTGGCAGAATTTGCTCTTGTGCTGAGCCTTTGCTTGAGGAACTCAGTGCTGCATAGTGGTGAAGCTCACGTCAGGTAACTGCCTCAGTGCACCTGACATAAAAAAAAGCTCCTCTCTTCTAAGTGAGTACTAAAGAGCTGATTTTCAAAGAGCATACAGTTGATCCGGAGAATATTCCAGTTAACTATTTAATTTCAAATTGTTTAATTTTAAATTCTCTTACCAAGAGGGGCTGTATTTATGTTTATTATGGAGAAGTTTCAAACTCTTCCATTGCAGGTCTTGAGGAAGGGTGTAGTGGCAGCTCTCAGGAGCTAAGGGCAGCTATCCACTGACACTTTCATCCTCAGCTTTTCACATCTGCTTAAATGCATTGTGACATTCTTGCTTTTCCTTATGAATTGGTAGCCATTGGCTGCGGCCAGTAGGAAAAAGAGAGCCATTTTTATGTGCTTATCCATCCCCTTATAGAGAGAGGAGGTATATTTTTCTAAAATACACTCTGTGCAAGTGCTTCTGTTGCATCTGTCATCTAAGTATCTCCAAGTCCTCTGCAAATTGTAATGCAGTCAGTATGTTGCACAATGAGACAATGAGAAGAATAAGAGGCAATAAGAGATGAACTCCTGCTTCTTTTACGAATCCAGAGGCAAGCATATATTTGTCTCCTGCTGAGCAATGAGAAGTCTCTGTTGTATTACGATCAACCTGAAACCAGAAATGGAGCTACAGTTTATACGTACTCCCGTTTTTTCTGCTAATGTGCTCAAAATGGAGACAATTTGGCAAATATGCTTCAGTAGAACTGGAGTCTTCATTGAAAAGAAACCTTCCCCTGTCTAAGTAGGAGAGTAAGTAGAGAAGGATATTATTCCTCTATTGGTCTCTTGCATGGCTCATTGAAAAGTGTGCAAGTCTCTTGTGTGACTCTCCAGTGTAAAATGGGAAAGAAATGCATACATTCTGGTCTGACTTCTGTGTCTCAATCCCAAACCCCAATTTCCTTCTACGTCAACCACCTTCTTTGTTCCCTTTGATGTACCATTGCGTGATTCAGTGGGATCTGAACTGAATATTTGTACTTTGCTGTCTCACCTGCTCTTGTTTTGACACCGTCATCGGCGAACGTAGACAGGCAGCACTTTGGAAGGGCTCAGGAAGCTCAGTTCCCATCTGGCCAAAAACTGGGAGTACTTGTGACCCACGCTAATCACATCCACATGATGAAATAGGAAACCATTCCATGCTGTACAACATTTAGATAGGTGATCTGGGATGGACAGCGGGGAAGATACTTTATTTTTCCCAGTCCTAACACTAATTTACATTGTCTGACCTTTGGCAAAGTGATTTAATTTGTGGTACAGTCCAGGCTGCAATGTGGGCCAAGGCCTTTGAGATCCTTGGACAGAAAGAGCTCTACCTCTGTGAAATGCTATCACTGTGATTTTGTTAGATACTTGTATGCTTACAAATATGGGGGCAAGACAACTGAGAAAATGCCATAAATCAAGAAGTCTGGAAAAATGTCAGAAAGTCCTTAGTTCTCTGACTTTGAAGTTGGTAAATCTCAAGAGTCCATATTAGGGAAAATATTTTTCTGCGTGATGTCACTTCTCAGGCTATGACTAGTGCCACTTCTCTCGACCCTTAAAAGCCCTCTGGTCCCACTCCCCTCAATGCACAGGGCACCCACAGCTCCATCAGTGCCCAGAGCCCATCCCTGACCTCGGGTGCCTGCAGGGATGGGGTACCCCCACCTCTCTGGGCAGCCTGTGCAGTGCTACCCTTAGCGTAAGAAACTTTTTCCTTAGATCCACTCTAAACCTGCCCTTTTTTAGTTGGAAACCATTTCCCCCTCTCCTACAGGCAGCGTGAGCTCTAAACTGAAGATCCACGGGATTCAACGTGGAAAAATAACCCGGCAAGAGGAGCCCAGCAGCACCCCTGCCATTCCCAAGTGCTGAAGGCTCGAGAGGGACTGAACTGCAGAGCTGGCTTCGCAGCCCCCATGAGAAAAGCAGGGAGGGTCACCGGCGGAGGAGAGCGCTCAGAGGAGCGGTATTGTTTCGTGTTTTAGTGTTTACGTTCCTGCACCTGTGCAGTCAGTGGGTTCCCATCCATCGGCAACGCTGTCGGGAGCTGCTTCCCCCCGTGCAGCGGGGTGAGCCCCGGAGCGAAGCGGGGAGCGGGCTGACAAAGAGCAGAGTATTATCCCGAGGATAAATGAGTGAACCCATCACTGCAAACACTGTGCTGGCGGATTTCGGTGCAATTAGCTCCACAAATACCAAGACATGCAGTCTGCAACCAGACTAAAAGGTCTCCTAAACAATTAGGGGACCACGGCCCCGTGGACCCCTGTCATGCACATTAATGTCACCAGCCTTAGCAAAGGGTATGTGCGCTTTGATGCCAGGGGAATCCAGCGTTTGACGACCCCATAAACTTCATACCGGTTTTGGTCCCAACTCCCACGATTCGGTGGCATTTTATTTACTGCACCTCATAACATTTAGTCCATAAACAAATACGGGCTGGAGAGAAGGGCCAGTGTGAGCTTAATTACCTCAAGTCTCTGCCTTCTCCTTTGTTATGTGCATCATGGATACTTGGCAGCATTAACATTCCTGGAATTGTATCTGCCATCCTTTGTAAAAGGATTGAATGCTACGCATTAGTTCGGGCTCGTGGGGCATTTGTGTCTCCAACAACAGCTTAATTATGGACATTGTTTACTAATCAGTATTAAATTGACAGACTATGAGGGCTAATCTGGAGATTAACACAATAGCTTGTTTTCATTTTGTCCTTCTAGCAGTTTATTGAATGCGAGATTTAAAACAAGACCCTCTTGTGAGCCCTACCTTCCGCACCAGAGCTTGGTGCGACCACGTAGAGACCTGTATATTTGTTTTCTACCATTCAGAGTTAAAGCAAACGCTTGGCTCGCTTCGGAACAACCACCACGAAGCCCGTGCTGGCTTGCATACTGCTGAACGTGAAGGCGCTGGGAGGTGTCCTTCGGTCGGCTCAGCAGCTCGCACATCTTCAGGCTGCATTTGAGCCCTTCTGTGTGCTCTGTTCCACGAGCCTATCACCGCTCACACAAACACCAGCAGAGCCCAGGCCCCGGGTAGTAATTCGTGTAGCGAGGAGATCCGATGTCTCTCTGGGCAAAGTTATGCAGTGAAAGCTGCGTGCGTTTCTGGGACATCTGTTTTGCCCATCCAAGGTGTTAACCTCCCCCGGCAGATTTGTTTTGCCCGGGCAAGAATTCCATCGTTGGCCACGAAAGCTGCCCGGGAGCTGGACGTCCCTTCTGCACAGGCAGGTGCCCGTTTGGTGATGAGAAATATGAGGGGCCCCTTAGAGAAGAAAGCATGCAGTGTGAGCCTTCCGCAGGGTGTCTGTCTGTCCGTCTTGTCTTTCTGCAGCGCTGGCGGTGTGCAGCAACGACGGTGATCCCGGCATCTCGTGTCTCCCACGTCTTCACATCTGTATTCGGCTCTAATTTGTCAGGCTGCTGGAAGTACCTTGGGGTTTGGAGTCTGGGAAACCGTGCCCGTTGACGGACGACTTCGCTGATTAAGTATCAATGAATCAAAACTCAATTGGTAGTAACTAGATAACAGATTTTTGTTTTCTTCCTTTCTGAAAGAGTGATTTGGAGTAGGAAGTGATGCTGCATCGCGCTTTGCAGCAACAGTGACTTTGGGAGGGTGGACGAAACAGCTGGGAACATTAGGCTGCACCTCGAGTGCTGTGTTCAGCAAGAAAGACATGGAGGCCCTGGAGTGTGGCCACAGAAGGGCAGCGGAGCTGTGAGGGGTCTGGGGCACACATCTTATGGGAGGGCTGAGGGAATGGGGTGGGTCAGGCTGGAGAGGGGGCTCAGGGGAGACCTCATCGCTCTCTACAACTGCCTGACAGGAGGTGATGATGGGGCAGGGGGGAGGTCAGCCTCTGCTCGCACGTAACAGCGATAGGACAGAGGGAATGGCCTCAAGTTATGCTGGGGGGAGGCTCTCATTGGGTATTAGGAAACATTTCTTCTCCAAAGGGGAGGTGGCAGACACACTGGCACAGCTGCCCAGGGAGTGGTGGGGTCACCGTCCCTGGGGGTGTTCCAGAACCATGGGGATGTGGCACTGAGGGACGTGGGCAGTGGGCACGGTGGGGTGGGGTGGGCTTGAGCATCTTGGAGGTCTTTTCCAACCTTAATTATTCCACGATTCTGTGTGGAAAGGGCTGTCACTACCCTCCGTCCCAGCCATGGCAGTTCTCATACATGGCTTTTAATGACAGTGTGGCCCTCCAAATTTATGTTATGGAGAAGCAGCCATCCTCAGGCAAGGAAAGATGGCAAGCACTGCTGCACTGAAATGCCCAGCAGAATATCTTCAGTGGTCTTCTGGTCCACGCACACCTCATGCTGGAAGTAATTAGTACAAAAAAACCCTAATCTTTTTTTGCATCCGAGCCACGCGGTATAATCCATCCTTTCAGAAGGATAAGTCAGTATTTGTGAGCTCACTTGGATTTAATGTAAACAATAAAGGGCTAATTCAATAAAATGGCTTTGACCCATCAAAACCTACTTTCAGGAGCTGTACTGTAGGCTGGGAGCCCACATGGTGCGTGTAGAAATCTTCAAACCTGCCTGTCTGGAGAACAGCTGACAGTGCAGATGTGTCTGCCCTAAGAAGAGACGGTTGTTAGAGATTTCTTTTTTTTTTTTTACCTTGCTTTTTGGGGCTGTCTGCCTTCTTCCTGAAAGAATTTGTGAAGTGTGATATGACAGCTTTTCTGATTTATTCTGTTGTTAGGAATAAATGAAGGGAAGGGAAAGGAAAGGAGGGGAAGGTAGGAAGGAAAGGGAAAAAACCAAAGACAACTGCTGGGGTAACAAAATTAACTGTTCTTTTTCTCATTTTTTACTTTAAGGCTCTTTAGAGGAGCGTAGCTTTCAGGAAACTTTGAGTGTCTTTACTGATTTATCATCTTTAAAAAAAAAAAAATCACAAGAAAGCTATTAAAAACGAAGGCATCCAAGAGCAGCTGTTGGCTTCTGAAAACTGAACCTAGAAGCTTCCAAACTTTTCAGTTTGCAGACCCTGAAAAGCTGCCCAGGGGAGGTGCAAGACTTTGCACAGGGAGGTGAATTGTGGCAAACAGGCTTCTGACTGCAGACACCTTGAATGCTGTTTGTTGATCACAAATTCAAGAGCATGTAAATAACTGGGTACTGTAGCAATGTCGACCTTTACTTGTGAGCACCTGCTCCATACTGCTTATTTGCTCCAAGGATTGCTCTTTTCTATTGAAGGAGCAGAGGTTTATGTGTAAGTCTGTATATGCTTCGTATACACGAATCCATAAATCACGTATTTTAACTACTGTGCACAAAGGTGAATGGCTCTTGGTCTACTTTTTAGCAATCCCTCGTATTTAAGTATTTATTTTTAAGCAGTGATCTTGAAGGGGTGAGCACCAGAATGGTTCCATGGGGCTCTTGGGAAGCTGATGAAGTTTGCAAGTTCAGCCTATAAAGGCAAATCTGTTGCATCAGACCACATCAATCAGATCACTTCACGCTCCGGCCTTCCAATAGAGTCTTTGTTTGTTTGTTTTAAAGAAGTACCTCTACCCGTACACGGGCTCTCGGGGTGGAAGGGATCACTGATCACCATTTCCATCCCCCTGCTTCCAAAGGCTGCACGCTGCTTTCTGGAAGCTAGATGGAAGCATTCTTCTAGAACTGTACCTGATCTTGCTTCAAGGTTAAGGAGAACAAAGGCAGCCCCATCCTTTGCTGAGGTTCTCCAATATGTGGTAATGCTTATTACAAGGAAATTACTTCTTAGTTTAGAGTTGAATTCATCTGGCTCCACTCCATCCGGCCGCAGGATTTTGATATACTTTTGTTAATCGAGAAGTTCCTGGTTGTTGGGTCTCATTGCATCAAGCTTCTAGGCTTCATACAATGAGCTTTTCTCTTTGATATCTGAGTATTTCTGTAGTCTTTCTTTGAATACCTGGAGAATATTCCAACCTCCTTCAAAGCACAGACAACAGAACTTGCTGGTTACTCCAATAGATGTCTCACCTGTTCTTGCTATCCTTTACAGGCAGAGGCTTGAAACCAGTTGTCTCAACCTGATGATAACTAGTCACCTGAACAGACACATTACTGCTTGCTTAGAAGTTTGGAAGCATTCAGACATGTGCATATGGTGTATTTCTACGTGACCTCTGACCACCTTACAGGTAAGTGTCTTTGCAAAGGAATAACTCCTTTCTGTTTTCTCCTTCTGTCCTTACAGAAGGAGATGTAATCACTGACTTTAACCTTCAGATTGAGTGACTTACCCTGGATTTCAGCTATATTAGTATTACTTAACTATATAAGGAAAGAAAGAAAGGGTCTGTAACACCTCCTTTTAACTACTTTTCCTATTATTTCAACACAGAGGTTTTTAAGCTTGCTATCTCTCAAACCACAACACTTAAAGATCCTTTAGACGTTGTCCTGTATGTCCAGTTTAAGACTTTGCTATCCTCAGCTACTCTTCATGACTTTCATGTAGATTGCTTTTTCCCCAGCTCTGTGAGAAGTATAGATTGTGGAACTGCTCGTCTGCCAGATTAAATTAGGATGTGCATCCACAGCATTTTAATCTCTAAATCAGAACTGCCTCAGTATCATGTTATCCTCTGCTCTTTCTGCTCCCTTCTTCCCATGCACTTTAGTAGTCATCAGGCTCTGGTCTGAGCCAGCTTGGGGAAGGTAAACACATTGATAGTTACTCTTTTTCTTTGGGTTAAGTTGCAATCACGTTAGGTTTCTTCTATAATTTAGGGAGAAATCTCTAGAGGGTGGTTCAGACTATCTACATCCGGATGTTCCTCCTCTTGGAAGGAACCAAAGATGTGATACAATTGAGCTGATCTACCATCTTGCCCTTCTACTGAAAGAGGTAATTCTGCACCTCCTACTGTACAGTCACATCTCTCTTTAAGCAGATAAATAGCTGTCTTGTGCAATTGCACTCTTAATTCCTTGAAGAAGCTCACTGTACACACAAAGGAGCATAAGAAATGGCAGGGGATAAAAAAGCCAGGAGGGTGAGCCAGCCTTTTTGTTGGCAGTTTGCTGTGGATTGGCTTAGAGGTACCACTTAACCATGCCCTGAAATTACCTGATCAACCTGGCTGTGTTAGAAATGGAACATCTCTTACTGACTGAGCTGTGGTTTGATAATCTCCAGCAAAGGAGTAGTGAGGTATCCTTAGGCTAGATAATGCCTTGAATTATAGTGCTATTCGCTAATCAAATCTTGTCCAATTAGAGATTACACACACATTTAGGCATTCCTATCACGATTATCTCATTTTTAGCCTCCCAGGACACAGCTAGTTTGAAGACTCCCAGCTTCTCTTCCAAGAGGTTGTTAACTCTCTGTGTAGGACTAAAACCCTCTTCCCTGTAAGAGTTTCAGTGCTCAACAAAACCAAGTTTCCCCTCCTTCACTGTTTGCCTACCTAGCTAAACTTTCACTTACTGTTCCAAGCAAGGAAAACTTGCTTGGAAAGTTTTCTGAAAAGGTAAAAAAAAAAAAAAAGATTTAAAAACCCTGTCCTGCAGTCTGTCAAGAGCTCCAGTATGGTGCCTGGTGTAATGCCATGGATGTCAACATGGACTGTAACTGAAGTCCTTCCCGAACTTGGAAGCATTCCATGTTTTTTCAGCAGCGTTGCTTTCATTCCTGGAAAATGATTATCTTTTCTATTACCTTTCTTTTGTCTCTTGCAGATTGTCTTAATCAGATTCCTTCGTGGCATTCTCACACAGGACTGTCTGTCAGCTTTGACATCTTGAGGACTGTGTCTTTGACACCTGAAATCTGTCAGCAGTAAACTGCTGAAATCTACAGCAGTAATTCTCAATGTGTTCCTCCACCTAACTCTTGCAAGGCTCTTCCTATGTCTACAATATCAGGTATAACTAAACACACTCGGGATCAAGATATCAGGCTTCCTCCTTGCTCTGTGACATTTTCACTCATCTTTTGTTTCTCTCTCTCTGCTTTTTATGTGTGATTCCTCTGGGAGAGTGTGTGAGGGTCCCCATGCAGTAATTTGGACCTGCCTACTGAGGAAAGGTGTTTCTCTGCCACCTTTCTCCTTCACCTGAACTATTAGTTTGTACCTTATAAAGGCAAAAGGATGGCTCTTTTGAGGGAAGAGCAGAGGTTTGGCACATCCAGTGTAGTGGCATATAGCTGAAAACCCTCTGCCCATCTTCACTGATGATGGGAAGCTGGACTACAAAATAAAGTCAAAAGGCAGAACAGACAGCATATCCCTGTACCTGATGCTAACCATTTGAGAATTCTAAAAACCATTACACAAACCCTAAAAGACCCTGAGGATGTGCTCTGTGCAGTATCCTCATGAGATACTGAAGGCAGCAGTACCATGGAGCTCAGCCTGCTACCAGGACTCCTTAACTGTGATTATTTGTGCGCTCACTATTAGGATCCAGGGTTAATAACTTCGTTGCTAGTGGACGGGCCCATCTGCCTTTGTTTCTTGCTCTTCTCAAAGCTATATTTGTGCCCAGATGAGGTCAAACCTGTTCACATTACTACTGGTGACAGAGATGGAAATAGCCACCAGGCCTTGGGTTGGGCTTCCCTCCCATAGCTCCACCTTGTGCTCCAGGAAAAGGAAGCATTCAGAGAGGAAAGTAACTGGCCTGCATTAATTAGAGACTTCTCCTCTGCTTTGCCCAGTGACAGGCTGTCAGTCAGTAATTACAACGCATCAGTAACCCCCCGCTTTTCTCTGCTGTTGCTGCTTGGTGAGCTAATGAGGGAGAACGCGCTGTACAGAGTGGTTTGACGTTGCACAGAGGATCCATTACTTCACTTTCTAAAAATGGAATTCCAGCTGTAAGGTTGGGCTTTCCAACGATGATATTGGTTTGTGCTCCCAAGGCACTCCATGAATTTCCTTCTCTTGGGGCTTGGTATTAGATATGCTACATTGCACGAATGCACGCTGCAGCACTTGCTTGCCTTTGCTTCGGAGCGGAAGGAGGATTGCTCCCATTCTGTTTTGTGTGCAGATGACCTGCTCCACCTCATTAGCTCAGCAGTGCTGGTTGGTGCTCTGGGAAGGATGATCCCTAAAGATCCACCCATCTGAAAGGGATGAAGAGAGGCAGCCCGGACAAGGCTGCCTGCTCTGTTTCCTCCACAGGAATCACTTTGGCGAGGGCGAAGGAAATGCAGAGATGTAAAGGGGCAGTGAGTTCCTGTCTCTCTCTTAGGCACTCAGTGCGATGAATGAGATCATTCCAGCTCATGATTTTTAAATCACACGCATGCATATAATGGTAAATAATACACATCAAATAGCATATACTACTCGCTGTGTTCAAGAAACATCTGGATGTTGTACTAAGGGACACGGTTTAGTGGGGAAATATTGGTGGTAGGTGGACAGCTGGACTGGCTGATCAGAGGTCTTTCCCAACCTTGGTGATTCTATGGTTCTAAACCATACTCAGTAATCAACCGTTCAGGTCCTGATTTGAATTAAATAGAGCTCAGCTGGGGAGCTGACCTTACTGTCTCTATGACATTTACAAATGCCCAGCTGCTGGGTTATTTGAGATGTTTTCTCAAGAACTCGACGTGCAGATAGATCCTATGACCTGCCTCCTGAAGGAAGCATAAGTGAAGTGCTTTCCCCTTTCATTTTGTAGAATTCTGAGTTTAAAAGGCTTTTAATTCTTAAAAACACTTAAAAGGCTTTTAATTCTTAAAAACACCCAATTCTTTATAGCTGGATGAAAATAAACCAGCTTTCCTAAAAGCTAATACAAACAACAGTCCAACCAGTCAACTAAAATACAACTCTGATCTAACCCAGCTCTTGAAAACTGGTATTTGAATAAGGTGTTATTACAATTCCAATCACTTCAGCAAATTTTACCAGATACTGGGGTCTGAGCATCATATATCATCTGTCTTCTGACACCGGTGAGATTTGAGTATGTACTCAAAGGCACTAAAATATTTTGCTGAACAGGGAAGTTAAAAAGAATGTCCTCAAATTAAAAATATTTGCAATTCTAAAACCTAAATTATCTCAGCCTCATTGCCCAGGATCTGTTGGAGTTAATTTGGGCTGACTTGGTATTATAAGAAGGGAGAAACACACGTTTGGCTGTAGATTTAGAGCACTGACTTTCAGGGTGAATTTCTCCTGGGTAAAGCAGTTGTTAAGACCTCAAAAAGAGAGATTTGAACTGGGAACGCTGTTGGCATAGCGATAACTATCAAACTGAATGGCATTTTGGAAAGAACAACACTTGATAACAGCTGTGTTTGCCTTAAACATTTTTAGAGTTCAGTTCAGAGCAGTTCTGTGCCATATAAGTAGAATTTTTATGCAGAATTTGCATACAGAAAGCATGGAATGCTCTTTACTGGGTAAATTATTTGCTTCTGCTATTTATTACACTCCCTCCTTCCCCTGGGCACACGTGGCTGCAAGGATTTGAGTTAGTCGAGAAAACAGGTGTGCATAGTCAGAAGAGCAAAATGCCTGTATTCAAGGGAAAAGGAAGATTTTTGTTTCAAACGAGATGCATAATGCAGTCCTCCCTTTGGGTCCATCTAAACTGACCTTTTGGCAAGAACAAATTAAGGCATAGATACCATGGCCCGTATTTACCTCATTCAATAGCGTTGCTTCAATTCTATCCCTATCAGGCAAAAGATTTAAGTGCAGTCTTAAGCCATTCCTCTGGATGGCACTTCAGGTCACCTATGCATCAACTCTCTTTATAGGGACCAGGAGGGAATTTACATGGTAAGACTGAATCAGTCCACCAGCTCGCTTCAATTGGAAGGGGCAGTTCTGCTCCTCTGCCTTGCATTACTAAATGGATCCACTCCTTCTGTTGCCACTCATGTGCTTGCCTGACTGCATGGTAGAAGCTGAACCAACTCACCAGGAAGAAGAGGGATGAAAATTCCCTTGTTTCTTTTTCAGATGGATCAAAAAATTTTCCCACAGGTTGAGTGAATTGCAGTGGGGGAGCGAATGATCGTTTCCCTCAATCAGAGCTCATCTCAGAAGATTGTCTGACCTCCTGTCTCCCAGAAGGCCAAAGATCACAGCACGGTATTCCACACCCTGCAAATCCTGCCTTGTGTTATACCTGGGTATGGATTTGGAAATGGAAGGATTGTGGCCGTGCAGCTTCCTTGGGAGTTCTGCTGACAGTGGAGATCCAATGAGTAACAGTAGACATCGTGAATGCTTTTGGTATTTTTGCTTTTCTCATCGTGGATTTATTTTTGAGTCTTTGGGATGGAGGCTTTTTCCTTCTTCAGTCTTCGTGAAAATTAAAAATAGTTCAGCTGTCGATATTCGTATAGTCCAGCAAGGATGGTGAACAGTGGAAGCTAAAAGACACCGTTCTGCTATGACTGTGCCTTCTGTGTAGGATCTATATCCAGGTTTCAAATTGTGGTCATTGCTTATAGCTATCTTAGGCTTCTGATCTGTGCTCCTTGTGGCATTTGGCCTTCAGTAACTGGAAGCGCTGCCATTCCCCATTGCCCACCCAACCTCTCAGCCGCAGTCACGGCTCCACAGGAGAAGCGTGGGTGATGTGGCCTAGCTAACACTATTAGCACTCCACTGTAAGAAAGAAGAAGATAATATGAGTGAAACTGTGAGGAAGCAGGATTTCAACCGAAAAAAAAAAGTCAGCAAAAGGGATAGAAAATCCACATAGAACCATGGCAACTTCTCCCTGTGCCCACTGTCACCACAATCAGAAGAGCAGAAAAGAGACGCAGCACTTCAGAACAAGAATTTTGTCTTTTGTGAATGTAGTTTACTTGCATTAAAACTAGTTCAACTGATAAAATCGTGCGAAACAAGTGGAAAGCGTCAGAAATCCTTGAACCAAACATTCATGATGACTGCCCTGCAGGTAGCTGTTGAGGTCTAAGCCATGAATGTCCAGTGATTGATTGTTGCTACTTTTACCAATTGGAGATTCAGTCCATCTTATTTCTTCAGTCTTCCTTCAGTGCCATGAAGGAAGAGTCGTAGGTGGCAGCAGGCACCACTTAGCATCTAACGTCCCTAGAGGTGAGATGTTCTCTGTTCCATATGGCTGAGCAGTGACATGTAATCAGATTTCATTTGTGGATGAAGAGTAAACTGGCACGGGTTGCCCAGGGATGTGGTGGATGCCCCGTTCCTGGAGACTTTCAAGGCCAGGCTGGACCAGGCCCTGGGCAACCTGATGGAGCTGTGGTGTCCCTGTGCACTGCAGGGAGTTGGACGAGATGGCCTTTAAAGGTCCCTTCCAACCTTAAGGATTCTATGATTCTATCTTCCATATTCTTTGTTTGCATGTAACCCATAAAAAGCTTCATTGTTCTAAGGGAAAGATTCTGGGCTAAGGGAGAACCGTGCCATTTTGGAAACATCTTTTTTTAATTTTTGTTCGGGCTAAGATCAGCATTCATCTCTCAAGGCTGCATTACACATCGAGGGAGGCAGGCTGTATTCCCATGGTTTGAAAGGGACAGAGTGTCTATGGGATGAGACCTCCCCGCTCAGTGTCCCCTTGTGCTTCCCAAGTGCTTAGCATTCCATACAAATTACAGTCCTTTGTGGTACAGAATACTGTGCTATTTTAACCGATGGGAGGGGTGGTGGTGCTGGGGGGACTGTAATAGGCTGAGAAGTATTTTCTTACGATGTTAGATGGTTTGTTTAGGCTTCCATCCTGCAACAAAGGCCAAAGGCATGGACCCCTAGAAGCCCTGTGGGACTCTCTGTGAATACAAGAGGTCTCCTCTACTATTACACCCTTAAGTATCACTTCATATGTAAATTCTACTGCCAGCTGCTGCATCTCCGTATGGTTAAACTGAACAGTGAAAGGGAAAGGAGCTATCAGACATAAATCCCAAAATACCTATATGCAACTGAGTCGCTGAGCAACAGACAGGTGCTAGTGTCTGTTTCAGGTGGTAGTACGACTCTTAAACCTGGAATCCAATAGGAAATAGCTTCCCGGATGAAAACCATTGAAGCTTACACTAGGGAGACAATAAGCAAATTATGGACTTCGAGAATCCCATCTTCAGGAGGCTGTGAAGAGTGTTGGGAGAAGGCTCAGAAGATCAAAAGGAGGCAAAAATGTTAACAGATCTTCCTGAGAACAAGAATGTGGCAGCGGGAGACTTGTTAGAGCCTTCTAGGGTGACAGCATGGGGAGGAGAGGGACATATATACTCTATAAGGTAATCGAAAGAAATGGGCCCTCCTGGCTTACAGCAAAAAGAGCTGAGAGCTGGCAGCAAGCACCAGTAAGCCCCGGGGAGCTACTAAACAGCTGCATCGCATATATTGTTTTTAAGATTTGTTTTCTCAGAATAGTTTGGTTATAATATCTATCCAGATTCTGTCAATCCAGGCTGCTTGCACTGACAGCAGTAGAAAACAAACAGCATCCCTGGAGCAAAGTATTTTTAGTTAGAACATGAGCCTGTACACACACACACAAAAAAATTGTGGATCAGAAATTATTTTTCTAACTTAAAAACCTGCTTTTCATCAACGTCTAGCATTTCAAAATTGCAGTCAACTCTCACAGCCTCTCCTACAACTCATCCATCCACCCTCATCGACAGCACATCCACCCATCTCTCCATCCACACCAAACCAGCGTAAGGCACACACTGAAGCGTGTGCGCAGGTGAGCGACGATTGCTTAGTGCCTTAAGGTGTGATAGGAAGGCACTACATGGGTGGACCCCAGGAGCCTGTCAACAATAGATGTCAGTAACAGTTTCTCAGGAGTTGTCAGTTGAACAGCCGTACTAGCAATGGTGGCTCTCGGTCTGCTGGAGCTGAAAGCTGTCTCTCTCACTAGGCAGTGAGGAATCATAGGATCACAGAGTGGTTGGGTTGGAAAGGATCTCAAAGATCATCTGGTTCTGAGCCCCCCCCCTGCTGGCAGGGTTTTACCCATCTCTGAATCAGGCACCAGCTCAGGTTGCCCAGAGCCCCATCCATGGTGCTGGGTACCGCCAGGAATGGGGCACCCGCAGTTCTCTAGGCAGCAGTGCCAGGGCCTCACCTCCCTCCCAGTGAAAGATTTCCTCCTGGATGTCTAATCTAGACCTCCCCTTGAGGAAACTCAGAACATGCGTGTGCTCTGAGCTGTATCTCAGCAGTGGCTCTTCCAGCACCAACTCACGTGGCCAACTGGTGCAGATGCTTGTCTGGTCAAACACAAAGAGCTTGAATGTGGCTCCCCGTGTTTGGGCACAGTAGGAAACAGAGCCAGGATATCAGAATACAGAGGATGCTTTAATCAAAAGTTGAAAACCTGCAGCTTGTGAGCATCTCCCCATGGTTTGCACCACTTGTGTAGCTCTTCTCACCTGCTAAGTTGCAGACGCAGGTAACTTTTGAGTTATGATTCTGCAGATTCTCTTTACCCTCCAGGTATGAGTAGGAAGAGTGACAGCTCATGTAAATACGACATGGAAAAGAGGAGCTGCTTTATTTAAAGGTGTGTTCTATATCTGAAAGAAGCTGAGAATCCTCACTAATAACTCCTAGCATGCAAAGAGGAGGAAAGTAACAGGATGGGAGCAACGTGAGTGGGGTCCTGCATCCTGAAGGTGCTCTTTTAAAGAAGATTGGCTTTTCTGAAGAGCTGAATAGGTTAGGATATAGTAAAGGATTGTTTTCTGTAGGGCCCAGCCATATTGCTCAGATTGCCGGCAAGAAAACACGCTCTCAGAGATTAGTTCTGTTGGACTTGATAGGAGCCGCATCACTGACTTCAGTGGGATCTAGCTCAGTCCCTAATCTGTTAAAGAAATAACAGGGACGTGAGTGTTTTCCCTCCTGTCTCCTTACTTTGGGCTCTTCTGCCCACCACAGCGTTCCTGCTTTCTCAAGCTGGCTGACCTGATTGCAGCAATGTGTGCCTCTGACCCAGGGAGCTCTTACAGCGGGGAGAAAGCGCCGTGCTGCAGCTTTGTGCTCAGGCAGCTCCTCCAATTATGAAGGGAATAGCCTCAAAGAATCTAAGGAATCGCAGATATTCTGGGAGAAAAAAATCTGTTGGCTGAAAGTGGCTGCATAAAAAAGGAAAAGAATGAACCAGCATCTTGATTCAACACGTCTGTTATATCAATCATTGACTCTGAGTGGGCAGCAAAGATACGATCTAAGAGAGGTGCAGGAT
Organism: Numida meleagris; assembly: GCF_002078875.1. Classification (NCBI taxonomy): domain Eukaryota; kingdom Metazoa; phylum Chordata; class Aves; order Galliformes; family Numididae; genus Numida; species Numida meleagris. The sequence continues at coordinate 60,173,344 of NC_034414.1, read as the reverse complement.
TCTTAGTTCCTGTTAGAAGCTGAGCATGCCTTTGGTGTGAAATCAGAATGTTTTTATATTGGCTTGGTCACCAAACCTTTTTTATCAGCTCATTTCAATGGTAATGTGGCAAAAAGGGTGGAGCAGGTCATTATGTTTTAGAGTATATGCATTTCTTTGAGAGCTAACTATTTTACAAGGCTTTATAGGATCCAGTCTCTGAAGCTTTCAGGCCTTGTGGGTTCTAGTGATGTACTGATTTTCTCCCTCTGTTGCTCAAGCTTGGGTTCACGCTGAGATATGACTCCTTCTTTTCCTTGGAGAAGGTGCTAGCATGTGTACACTTAATGATAACGCAGTCATCCTCAGAGCTCACTTTTCTCACATGTAAGGCAAAAAGAAGGGAAATTGGAATAAAATAGCAAATGCCATCACCTGCTCTCGGAATCAGTGGGATACTGCTCAGACTGATAAGCAACTGGATCAATATCCACGTTGATATTTCGGCATCCAACTGCCCATGGATTTCACTGGGAATTCAGACACTTAATTAGGATTTAGTTTGAATATCTCTGCGCACCTGGCTCCATGCCCGGTATGAGGTGTTAGCAGGATCAGCCCCCTCAGCTCATATGCTCAAATCTGCCACGATCTTTTTGTAGGCAAGCCCATATGCTCCCCGGTGGACTCATTGGAGTCATGAGCCTGGAGCCTGCTCCTGTGGAGCTCGTTTCAGAATCTAAGTTTTATTATGAATGAGGAGATTTCCATATTTCTTTGACCTATGCAGCAATTTCTTTGCCTCCAAGGCATCACAGAAGCAAAAAGAATAATTGGGATAGTTTAGCAAAATACAAGGCATGAGCAAGTAATTGTTTCAGCTATCAACTTGAAAGGGTGGGGACACTGGGCTTCCTTTGAGGCTGGTACCTTACTCCTCTTTGGATTTAAAACCAGATAGTGTTGTCTGTTGGCAGTGCAGACAATGTGAATACTTCCACCGGGGTAGGTTTGGGGTAACTGAAGTGACTGGCCTTTGCTAAGGAGGCAAAATCAGCGCTAATATATCCCATCCAGGAACCAAACAGCTCTTAATGCCAAGCCAGCCTCTCATTCTTGTTTTCTTGCTGTCTTAGGACCAGAAAATGATTTCCTTAAAGACCAATTTCTCTATAGCTGAGATGGCATTTGGCAGTGAGAGTAATACAGAAGTACTGAATTCTGAGCCCTTTGGCTTTGTAGTTCTGACAGCTCTTATTTAGTGTTGATAGAAGGTATAAAAAATGTGAGTAAAAAGCATAGAGGGGCAAATCTGACAATGTATTCCATGTCTGTCACTGCTGTTGACTTCTACTGTGTGTCTGTATTGCACCTGTCAATCATTCTGCGTGTTTTCTGTAGCACTCACCATTGCAAAATGTTTAAGATTCAATATTAAAAGCAGTCTGAAAGTGATGATCTGTCTGCACTATGCATTCTGAAAGGATGGATGGATGGATGGATGACCCTGCATCTGATTGTTTTCCAAAATATATAACGAGACAAATTAGGTAAATCTGAAGAATCGACACATTTCTATTGCTATTCATTGCTCCACCCAGCCTTGTGCCATCTGCAAACTTTATCGGCATCAGTATTCTCTTTTTCTGAACTCTGATAATATTCTTGAATGGCTCTGACCACAGTAGGCTGTATCCCTGTGCTATACTTCTTGGAGCTCTGGGACTACATTCTTTGCCCCTTTGGAGTTGATTTCCCACATGGAGCTGCTGCTTGGCCATATTCGAGCCATAGGCCGAGTGCTGAATCACTTGTTACAAAGTCTTGTTTAAAACAGACGTTTTGGGAAGATTTTTCCTATTTACTTTGTCAACTCCACTGCTTTTTGCCAAACAAATTTATAATCAGTAATACACTTAAAGCTTTTTAAGACTTGTATTCCATGACATCAAGAGGATCGATGCTATGTGGGCCACGAGACTTTAGTTTTGTAACTGATTGCATCTCATCACGGTTTTATAATAGTCTTATCTGGAATTGATGCTGTGTTGACCCTTCTTTGTAAATATCATCTGCAGATTGTGTTGAGTGCTAAGGAAGTCAGAGGACCATCACCATGTAGAAGAACCCTGCCTAATCGACTGTTTTCTGCTCCACATCCAGAACTCGGAGTGGCTCCAGCAGAAGATATTACAGCCTTGACTTGCTTCTACCAGGCTTCTTGCCTTGTATCATGGCTTTAAGAGGTTGTGCACGTGACTGACAATGTCCACACCAAAGTGAAGCTTTCTTTAAATGCCTCCAAGTCTTGGAAAACCGAGATCGCCTTAAGGTAAGAGGCCATAGATGGGACAACTCCTTCCCTTGTTTTCTTTGTACTTCGGTAATGTTTGCCAGCTCATCCTTCGTATTTTCCAACTTACAAGTTGAAGTATTTCTCTAGTTAGCACTTTCTGCAAACAATACTGTAGAATCACAGAGTCATAAAACAGCTGAAGTTGGAGGGGACCTGAAATACCATCCAGTTCCACCCCTTCCATGGACTGCGTGCCCCCCAGCAGGTGGGGCTGCCCAGGGCCCCTTCCAGCCTGGTTTTGGGCACCTCCAGGGATGGAGCATCCACAACACAAACAGGAGATTAATCTCCAAACAGCTCATGTGCATTTCTAGCAGAGGTGACTGAAGAAAGGTGCCTTACAAAGAAAAAAGGAAAAGTCCATTCAGCAATTACTTATCAAGACAAACATTTAGGCAGTTTGCCAGAAAAGCCTAAAATGCTGTCCATCAACATCAGCTGCAACATGCATCTTCCTCTTGCAGCTTGTCCCATTGACATCTTTCGGGCCTTTGAATAGAACTTAGAAAAAAGTTGTATTTCAAGGAATTGCCCTGGAATTCTTTGATTCATTGCTTGCGTTCAGGCTTTGGGAGATGTACTATAATTGCGTATGTTATTATGCTTGAAATATTTTCCATGACGTTACTGCATGTTTATAGACCGAAACTTGGTAGACAGATAGCGACCTGAGAAGGAGGGGAGACGTAAACCAAGGTATAAAAGTGCCCTGAATAGTATCCGGTATTTCACTATATTGACCTGGAATTACAGGACAAAGACATTTTCCACTGGTGCACTGCTTTTTTCTTACTTTCTCCGTGTGTCTGCTTCGGGCTTGCTGGAGTTCTTCATTAAATCCAGAATCACATAAAGGTTTCAAAGCAACAATGATTCTGTTATTTCAGCAGAGATTACCTGTTTGAAATGAAACCCACACTGACCTGGTCCTTGTTGTGATACTGATAACAAGCCACGCTGTCCGGTCTTTATCTTACCTCCTACAGGGTAATCTTCTCTTCTGGTGCTTAATTCTGCTAATAGCACCCTTGACTGGTTGCCAGACAACAGACACAAGCAGGTGAAAAATGAATGGCTCCAGCGTGCCCGGTGATAACTGCTAGAGAGTTTTTATTCTCAGAATTCCCCCCAAAATACACAAGTGGGCTGGTGGACAATCGATTGCATTCCTTGTGTGCTTCTCCCTCCTTCAAACTGATTATTCTGTGATGATCTTTTCTACGGTTTCAGATTCTCTCTCTCTTTTTTTTTTTCCTCCTCCAAACAACAGTAAACAGTAATTCCAGATGGTAGAAATCACTTTTAAATTAAACCAGTTAATACAGAGAGCGTATGCTTATCTAATTCCCCTTTTTAAGTGGTGAGGAGACAATGCAAATGGCTAAAACTGATGTGCAGCGAAGGTATGCAAAATAATTTGAGATTGTAAGAGGTTTTTTTTTTTTTTTTTTCCCTGATTTACCGTCCATGAAAATGAATTATAGACTCGCGAAGAAAACAGAAGTTTTTATTTGCTGAGCTCAATAGGCTCCTTTCTGGGGACTTGAACTCTGCAAAGTGCTGAAAAAAAGATTACTGCATTCCACTGACAGTTCTTCTGTTTGAAGCGAATGGGAGGGAGGACAGCGTGCCGTGCTCTGCCTCTCTGCTTCCCAAAGAGAACCACAGGACTCTTGGTTGTTCCTCTGCTGCCTCTTGCTCCATTACGCATCCGAGCCTAGGTTTCATTTTAAGCAGTTCCTCTTCAAACCAGTGAGTGCAGAAGATATGTAGCACATTGCAGGTTTGTACCGTGCAGGAATCAAAGCCTTTATCCGACAGAAGATGGTGTAAATGGGCATCGTTTCTCTTCAATCAGTGGATATGCATTGATTTGCACCAGCTGAAGACTTAGCAGGGACTCACTTGTTTTTCCAAAGTGATCTTGCTTTTACCATTTGAGTATTTGATTATAAGGCAACCAGTTAGTGCTGAGGGGGAATATGGTTGGCTTCGCCGGAAAATATAAAAGTATCCACCGTTCCTTCAGGGAAATCATTTTAATAGATAACAGCATGTTGTACAATGTTTCATCAGTGATATTTAGATCTAAATTAGGAGCAGTTGTGAGATGGGTTGCCGATTTTCTTGTGATAAAAGGGAAATAGTTCAAGAAATATAGACCAGATGTTATCTTAATCCAATCCTCATGTACAAGAGCACACTATGAGACAGTAATAACAGTCCCTTCTACCTGTTTCTAATTTTCCTTCTCTGCAACACCCCCTGTGAAAAATAGATTAAACCAACACATCATTTATGAATCGGCACTGGGCGGGTTGGAGTTTGTATGGAATGCGGAGTGCGCGGCACCGACCGGAGCCTGCAGCCGCTGCGTTTTGATGCATGTTTCAAAATGCTCGTTTGACAGTACCATTTAAGACAGCAGCTCTCAGTGATTTAAAAGGAGAGTAGCCAGTTTGGGTTTGAATCAGGCTCTATGGTTCAGCATATCCCTACACGGTTTCAAATTTGTCATCAGTGTTTCTAGGCAGTGTATGTTATACAATCCTCAGCAGACCAAAAAAGAGGGGGTTGATCCTCAGCTGCTGTAAATCAACACTGATCCATTGATTTAGATGGAACTACACTGATTTGTACCATCTCATGGTCTGGATGAAGTATATTAACTTTCCCCACGAAAATCCTTCACAACAAAAAGCTCCATTCACAGTCCTGGTGGATAAACAGTAATTAATGTGTCTCTGTTCTCGTAATAATGTTTAATACCTGCATCATTTCCTCCTTGCTGGAGCAGTTGAAACATTACTCTCTGCTTTGACGTAAGAAGTCGAGTGCTGCGCGTTTGTAATATTTGGGACAGCTTTTGCCATAACTCTCCATCTGACCTAAAACTTCTGCTTGAATATGGCAGCAGTGCGCCAAGGAGGCACTTGGGCAGCTCTCCGGGGACTTGGGAGACAAGAGTTTCATTTCCTCCTTTCCCTGTGAGGAACGCAGTCATATAAAAACACTTTATTTGTCAATATTCAGAAGTGTAAGAATACTTTTTTTTTTTTTTAATTTTTTCTTGTTTTTCCTCTTCTTTTGTTCACTGGAAAAGAAAAAGAGATGTGAGGGCAACAATGATACCAACAACAGCGTTAATGAGGCCGCTTTAACCAGGGAACCGTCACAGTTTGGAGTATTCAAAACTATTTTTAAAGCAGAATAAAATCCTGTTTTCCAAATGGGACATTTTCATATTTCTGTGGACAGAGGAGACCGGAGCAGATGAGGAGGCAATGAGTCTTCAGAGATGGCCCCACACAACTGGCTGCCTGCTGCAAGGGCTGTGCAAGGGTGGAACCGCAGGTCTCCTTTGGAAACCAACACCTTTGCTTTTCATTTATATCTAAAATGAACATGCAGCCTTGCAAACGAATTCATCCTTCTGTTGCACGTGGGTTTTGTTTCTTTTTGCAACAGCTTGGAAGAAAAACGGGCAAGATTTTGCTGGAGTGAATGCCTCTGAAGGGCCAAGAGAGGCTGTATTCTCACACTGGAGAGCTGGTATCTCCCGTATTCCTGTGAAGGGTTCATATTGTGGCTGTGTGTGTATGAAGACACAGGGATGATAAGCACATCCATGAAAAAAAGTATTAAGCATTTCTGTAGGAGGACACCTTTGTATTGCGTTTTAACCTGTTAATCCAGCAGTTGTTACATTTTTATATTGCGTCTGTATCCTAAATCCTGACGGATCTTTTGAGGGCCTGTTTTTGCACTGAAATGCTCTGAGTCAGGCAGTGTAGTAAGATGTGACAGGTGAATCAACAGGAAGAGGAGAGGATGGGATCATAAGGAATGGCATGAGAAGGGTTTGAGCTGTCACACACCAGGGACTGCTCACATCAATGGGAAAGCTGTCATTTGGGATATGAGTGCTTCAGAAATTTAAGCGGACAACTTGATTGGCAATTAAAATGTACTAAAGGAGAGGAGATTTAGATTGGATATAAGGAAGAACTTTTTTACAGTAAGGACAGGGAGACACTGGCACAGGTTGTCCAGGGAGGTGGTGGTACCCCATCCCTGCAGACACCCAAGGTCAGGCTGGATGGGGCTCTGAGCACCTGATGGGGCTGTGGGTGCCCCTGTGCATTGTGGAGGAGTGGGAACCGAGGGCCTTGAAGGGTCCCTTCCAACTCAAAATCATCCTATGACACTCTGAAGAAAAGTGTGGAGTGGTTGAAAATAGCGATAGGAGAGGGAAGCTACGTGGCAGACAACGTGTGGATTGGGGAGGCTGGAAGCACTGCAGCAGCAGAGATCTATACACGCATCTAATCAAAATGCAAAGTGCAGCTTCGAGATCTCAGTGCTAAAAGGCACTGGTGGTGGTGATAGTGGGGTACGTAGGTTAATACTGAAAGCGTGCTATTAGTAATGACCAAAGACCTTTAGCCTCCTGTCCAAAATCCCTTTTTACTGTATGGAACGGGAAAGTAAACTCTATCATGTTGGGCTATTTAGTAAGCTATTAGTGCATTCATCTTTTCATCATTTGACAGGTGGAAGTAGTAGTCCAGCTTTTAGTTTTAATTATAAGGGATTCCAGATGTAGAATAGGACATAAATTAAAACCAGATCTACTCATATGTCTTTTCAAAGTAAGCCAACTTCAAGGTATCTGCTTTTCATTTCAAAATGTTATTAAAGCTATTACTAAGAAATTCATAGTCTTAGCGTGCTCCAATAATTGACACCTTTAAAGTGACTAAACAGATTTAGAGCGTGCAGAAAAGTAAATTTGTCTTAGAGAATGACTCTAATCATCCATTTACATAGAATGGACAAATCAGTGTTTGCGCTGCAGAAGGGCGGCGAGCAGCCCGTGTGGATGGCTCTGCCTGCTCCTCCAGCCCGGGCGGCCGCTGGGTGTTAGCTTGGCTCCGTGCTACACTGCTATGAGAGCAAAGAGAAAGGATGAAGGCCTGACCCAGCGCCGGTGGAAGTCAATGGGAGGCTTTTGATGAGCTCTCCATCACAGCCTCCTCCTCTCTTGTTGACTTTCCCTGTGTTATGCTACGTCGGAAGTTGCGTTTTTTGAAAGAAAATTAACTCCAGAACCACTTTTTGCAGTGGTAGCGTCTTTACCCCCCAACTGTAACTAAACCTGCAGATTCCTTTCCAAAAACCCTTTATTTCCTCGAGACCTGTTTATCCAGGGGTACGTTACGACCATGCAAATATGCCGTCCATCTGACTTCATAAAAAGTCTGAGGTTTCCAATAATTAGAATGATAGCTGGCAAGTCTGATAAATTAGAGAAATAACTTGTTTGGTGTAAACTGAGCCTGTTTCTGAGGCAGAAATGTTAGGCTTTTATCCTCTGGAGTGTGATTGAAAGGGTGAGAAGTTAATTTGGCAGCTTCGCTTCTATGGTTTCATAATGTTTCTCCTCCCCCCTCCCCTCAGCTTCAGGGAAGGACTGTGATTTCAGTGCTTTGCGCCTGCCCTCATACAAGGCAAGAGCATGACCCGAAACGAAACCCCTCTCCCCAGGGCACATCCTGAGCAGTAACAGCTTGGCTCAAGTGTTTCTTATGAACAGCCGTCCAGAGCACTTGATCTAAATCATGCCATTTCCTTCACAGTATGGCACAGTTAACAAGTCAGTGCATCAACACAATCTGCAGATGGCAGTTCAAAAGGTGCACGTTCCCCAGCAAGATAAAGGGCAATGAGTTCCATGGGTTAGCTCATTACTTGGATTCAGGCAGGGGCTCCGTAGGGGTGTGAGGGAGGAAAAGGGGGCAGCAAACCTGGAGAATGCACGTCTACACAAATAAAGGCAGCGTTGCAAGGAGCGTGTTATTGAAGGGAAGTGCAAACAGCTCGCAGAGAATGGCTTCCTTCAGAGGTGGCAGCTTCGGCCCCGAAACGCAGGATGAGGAGTGTGACAGCAGTGGCAATGCGCAGGGCCTGCGCGCCGCTGTTTCTCCTGGCAAACACGATGCCCTTCCCCAAGCAAAACCCCGGGGATTCAGGAGAGGCAGAGAGCGATCGGCGAGGGCCTGGAGCTCGTGGTGCTCTGCTCTGCATCCTGCCTGGGAGTGTGAACCTGTGCTCTGCGGCGCCGCAGAAGGGCTCTGGGGAGCGGCGTGCTCTCCCGTGCAAATGGCATCGGGGCTGAGCGTCCAGTGGAGAATCTCTGAGACATATTGGTCCTTTAGACTTCAAAACAAGCCTAAATTGGAACCATATTGCTGGAATACTTCTTAGCTAACATTTATATTACTTCAGTTACCAAATCCAGACTAAGTCCCAGGACTCGGCAGGGGAGGACATAATATATTAGGAAGTAAGATGGGGGTGTGCACTTCTGGCCTCCTATTTTATAGAAATGCACAAAAAGTTTCCTCACACAAGCAAGGAAATTAGTACAAGGCCCTCAAATGCCGATTTCCAGTGGCAAACGGGGGCAGTCCACCGCTCCCCTCCCCTCGGCCCTGACCGTTCTGAGCGTGCCATGCCTTGGGGATAGTTTGGGTTACTTGGGGTAGGACTGTCGCATAGAAGCTCAGGTATCAGAGCAGATAATTATACACATATAGCTAGATACAGTGAATTGTCACAGGATGAGATACATCTCGGGAGACCAAACAAGCCTCCCCTATACTGATCTTTGTAAGCGAATCTCTTTGGGAACTATCAAGATGGTGCTTTACCACGAATTTCACTGCTGAGGAAAAAGGAGCTCTTCCGAGATGTTTGTTTGCTCGCTTGGATCAAAAGCTGGCGAGTGAAGGCTTTTTTCTTTCTGCGCTCACATTGGTATGAATGCGCTGAAAGGCTCTAACACATCTGCTGATACCCCATGTTCCTGCAGCAGAGCAGTTCGGGGCAGGTTAGGATAGAGGGGAAGCGAACCCCCCTTCCCCTGCCCATAGCTTCCATTCTACAAGGGATGACTTTGCGGTGAACTCCCCGCTCTACCTCGCAATTCTTTTGAAGAAACGGTGCTAAAACTGGGAAGGGCAAACCCTGAGCGGCCGTAGGCAGAGGTGTTTTGAACTGAGTTCATTCCTTGCGCAATCTGATTGATTTAGTAGAGTTATGCCAGAGAGAAATTTGGCTTTTGAGTGATGTGTCATGTTTCTTTGTTTGACTTATCAAACAGGTGCTTAGCGACAGCATCTTCCACTGGGTTATCCAGGAGCATTCACTTGCTTCTTTCATTATCCTTGCTTTAATATGCATCCAAAGCTGTGCTGAGCTTAAAACTGAGCCAAGACTTCAGGCTGTGCCCCACTGGGACATGCAGGTACACAGCATGTTTTGCAAGGCGCTTTCTGTATCCATTTCTTATTGACAGCAGCGCCTGCAACTGCCGGTTTTCTCAGTTCAGTGAGACAAATTGAGGCTCTTTAGCTGCGAGCCATGGATTTTTCCAGCTTTGGTGAGTTCATCCTTAAACTAAAGCAGCAGAAGAGAGCTTCAATGGGAAGGAGTCGAACTCAATTTCATTCAAAATGCTCCGGTTTCTGCTGAGATCAGCAGAAAACAAGCGAGCCCCAAAGGCCTCAGACCTGAGCTGACAGGCAGCAGCCTTCAGCAGGTTGTTCCCAGCTGGCGCGGAGCACAGCTCGCTGTCCCATGGAGATGGTGGAGGGCTTCATTCATGAGATCTGCGGCAGCCCCAGCTTGCCTAATCCCTTATCTCTGTGTGCTTCACAGTCATTGCCTGTAAGGAAAGTGTTGCTCTTTTGTTTGGCTACTTTGCTTTCTTAGGTTACACCTTAAGTTTGGCTCAGTAAAGTACACCTGACAAACAAACGCATGTGACTTATGAGAAGGATTATATGACATGGTTGCTTGTAACAGCGGGAAACAGACCTTCGTGAATTAAGTCCCCTCCATCCTCGTGCTGCCGTGATTTTTCTCCTAATGACGCCTGTCAGAGAAGAGCATGGTTCGTTCCAGTAGTTCTTACTGATCAGCACGCTCGTGTTTCTTGGAACTACAGTGGAAATATCTGGTGTTGTGCTGAAACAGAATCCCAGACCCTCGCAGTGCCTTAGTCTCCCAGAAAGCATTCTGCATCTTTATCATGAGCCATCAGTGTTATGATAGCACAGGGAGGCCCTGGGGACTCTGGTGTGCAAGGAGCCATATGCTGAGACATGAAATAAAGAGATCGATCTCACACAGGCAGTCAGCAGCAGAGCTGGCACGCAAACTGAGGTCTTCTGCCTCCCAGTCCCATGCTTTCATTGTGAAATCACTCCGTTCTTTCAGCTGGATCTCCAGGCTCCAGTCTTAGCGCTGTAGTTTCTCTGTCCCTCACGGAAACACCAGGACCGGGCTTCACAGACTCTCTGCAACTCTATCCCTTTTGGGCTGTAATTGATTTGGAGTCGGGTGGTGGTGTAACATAACCCGTATGGAATCTGTTGGTGAAGTTTATGGCCATTCAGTTAAAAAAAAAAGATGAGGAGGGAGTATAGAGGAGGAGTGGGAAGTGCAGTGTATGAGGGTTGAGTTCTGAGGTTTGAAGCAGTGATGGATGTTTTGAAGGAGAGAAACTTGTTGATGTCTTGGGTATGGAGAATTCTGCTTTACCAGCTCCGACACCATGCCCTTGCTCAGCTTGCCCATGGCAGCCTATGCATGCACTGAAGAACCTACAGAGCCTGTCCCCAGCTCTGGTTAGTCTTTAAACCAGCATGAAAATGCAGTGAACTATAGGATTCTTCAAAAAATATATTAAAAAAAAAAAAAGACAGGGTTAATGAAAAGAAAAAAAAGGATTGCCACATTGCTGGCTCTTCATTGCCTGGTTGTGTTGCTGTAGAAAATCTGTGAACATCTCTCTTGCCTTCCCTAAACTTCAGTGGTATTTGTGTAACTAAGGAAGATTTTCCAGTGTGACTCTTGGGTCTCTTGAGGTACTGCAGTCGGCTTGGTGTTATTTGTAGAACTGAATCACTGGCCCCAGACTGAAAGTCTTGGAAAGTCTTAGAAAGTCTTTGACAGTCTTCTGGCCAGAGAAGCTGTGGCTGCCCCATCCCTGGAGGTGCTCAAGGCCAGGTTGGATGGGGCTCCAGGCAGCCTGATCTATGGCCTGATGGAGTGGTTGGCAGACCTGTCTGCAGCAGTGGGTTGGAACTCTTTGAGGTCCCTTTCAATTCAAATCATTCTATGATTCTGTGATTCTACGAATGAACAGAAAAGATCTTCATTGGCAGTACTGGGTATTCTGATTTGGTAAATTTGTCTGGGATGACAGATGTGATAGGCCAAAAAATTGTTCTTTCTGTGACAAAAGCTTTCCTTTCCCAAGTTTTGTAGATATTCTTCCAAGTGCAAAAATTTTTCTAGAAAAGACTTCTTACCTAGCCACAGAATCATTGAACACAGAAATTAGGTATTTCTGTTGTTGCTGCCATGACTGTCACCTCTGGTCTTGCTTCCAAAAGGAAGAGAGGCAGTCAGGTTCTATCTCTCTCTGGGCTGTTAGCAGCAGTGCACAAAATGCTCTCATGGAGTGGCTACTAAGAGCCAACCTGCTGCTGCCACAATGAATTCATATTTTCACAATTTATAGTGGAAAATAACCTCTTCTTGAAACAGATGGACTAGTAAATAAAGGCAGTGATAGGAACTTCCGAATTACTCTTAACAGAGCTTGTCATTTTCCATTGCACTTTGTGGGACACATACCACATCTGTAGAGTGTGTCTTCTTTGCTTTTAAGCTCTGATGGATTCTTCCATAGGGGTGATACTTTTTGAAAGAAAAAATAGCGACCCTCGTTTCTGCCACAGTGTCCCAGCAACTGGAGATGAGCTGCAAGGAGGGAAAAGCAAAGTGTTTTGTCCACAGGACTGCCATAAGCTTCCCCTGACTCTGCAACAAGTGGCGAGCAGGGAAGGGGTCATACTTTATTCTCTCAGCTCCTTGGGGTGGTGCAGGAATGAGTGCACTCGAGGCTTTGAGCCAAAGCTCAGCCTCACCCTTCTGCCCACGTCATTCATGGTAAACGATACCGATGCTTCTCTCTTCCTTTTGGGTCAGCTGGTCTGTAGTGCAGGGATGTTATCACAGGATGCCAGGAGTATTTCTTTGCTGACAGGCATGCTTTAAAGTCTACAGCCACGGTGATTGCCAGAGGCCTGGCTGTTAGAAATGGGGCGAGAAACAGAATCATAGAATGGTTTGTGTTGGAAAGGACCTTTATAGGCCATTTTGTCCTGCTCCCTTGCAATGATGTACAGGGACATCTACAGTTCAGTCATCCAATGTGTCCAATGCAGATGGAGAGGCTTCAGTTCTCCCACAACTAGTGCTGGCTCTGGTCTCTGTTGGTGGGGTGAAAAACCAAGAGAAGGACGTCTTCCTCAGCATACCCAAGAATCTTGTCTGAACACTGAACTGGATCAGAGAAGCTTCTAATTCTGGGCAAAGCAATTGCCTTGGAGCTGGCAGGCTGGCATTGGCTCTGCTGCATCACAGTCCCTGGATGAGCAATCCCACTGCTCTTTTGGTGGAGAAGTTGGGCTGTGAGAAGGAAGTAATTTTCCCAGCAGCAGCAGCAGCAAGCAGCAGCTGTCTTGCTGTCCTCCCCTGTTTCCCTAGCAGCAGGAGAAGCAAACCAGATTATTCACAGCTCTTTTCCCTTTCCCTTCTTCCCTGGCTCACAGCCCCACCTCCGTCTCCAGAGGTGCCTGCCCCTGACTTCTATAGGTGACAACATTCACTCTCATCTGTGTGGCAGATGACACTTTATCTGGCTCATAATTTGATAATGACATCCTGTTTATCAAACTTTCTCCTGCCATTTCATATGGATAGGAATTTCCTTTTCCATGTGCTGCTCAATCCCAGTGTTGTCGAATAGCATAATATTCCGGTCTGCTGCTTGTTTATAGCTGCCTTTCATCTTCAATTATTCACTATATTTTTGCAGTGGGTAACTGAATGATTCCTGTATTCAGGCCAAATCCCGCTTGTTTGGTTCATGTGAGTAATCTAAGAAAGCCTGACGCTGTTCCCTGATCTGTCTGGGAATGCTTGCATGACAAGTGGTCCCCAGGCATGGGACCCACGAGCAGGAGCAGAGTCCTGAAACTCAGCCCATCTTCCTATCATTACATAGGCACTGGGCAAACACAGCCCTCCCAGAGTGTGACTATAGCTCTAGAAAGTCGTCCTGTTCATGGGCAGCTGGATAACATTAATTTTTACAAGCCATTGGTACATAATGTGGAGTATACCAGCTGCCTTCCTGTTTTCAGGGAGGGGTGAGAGAAGGCCTCAGGCCATTCCAGTTGGGCCGTGCTCCTGAAAAGGGCAACTAGAGTAGGAAACATGCAAAGTGAAAAATTTTCCCAGTTCTTCCATGCAGCTGTCATCAGTAGCACAAACAAGCTGGTGCTGCCAGAGCTGCTGGGCTACCCGCTGCCGGAGTCATTTCATCCCAAATCACTGCCATGCTCTGCTGGCAAGAGTATTTTGCGTGGATGCCTTTGTTTAGCTGAGCTGCAGGATGCTGATCTTGGTTTGCCTCAGGATGCTACTGCAGCTTCTCCATTTTTCATGGAATCATAGAATCATTAAGGTTGGCAATGACCACTAAGATCATCTAATCCAACTGTCAAGTTGATATATTTTTTCCAGACAAGGGTCCAAAACTGTATACCACTCCGGATGAGTATAGTTGTTACTTTTGTGCTTTCTTGAAGCATCCTGTGGCATGACCACTATCTGCGGAGCTCTGAACAGGGACCGAGGTGCTGCAGAGGTGAAATATGTGAATTTAGAATAATTAACTTCTTTCTGCCACGTGCCACTGCCACTTCCACAGTGGGATCACTGCCGGAGAAAGGAGGGCTGGTCTGCTTTAAGATCATTTCCTTTGGAGGGAGATGTCGGTTCAACTTTCTGCTCTGTTAAAGACTCTCTTTGTGAGTCTCAGTAAGCCACTTAGACTCTCTATGATTGTCATGTGTAAAACAGTGGTAACAGTCTTCCATTACTAATGCACATGAAAGATAAGGAATTAAAGAAACGTTAAGAGTCAGCCATTATAATGTAGAGAGCCCGAGTGAGAGGAGTAACTGCCCTGAGGAGATGAACTACTTGGGAGGGACTAAAGTAATGAATAAGGTAGTTGAGGTTTGGGGATGAAAGGGGTAGAGGTATGGAAAAACAGGCAGGGTGGGGAGATGTAGTTGCTGGGAAGGATTTGGGATAGGCAGAAGCAAGATGAAAGTGCTGGAGCTAAACTCACAAGGAGGGGAATGAATGGGAGAGTCAAATGTTGCCAGTGTCCCAAGCTGAACTGTTTGTCCCTGGGATCTATCTTTGTCTTATTTATTTGTTGGTTTACTTGCATTTTCTCGAACAACGTCTTCATTGGCTACTTTTACAAAATCTGAATATGTAAGTATTTAGATTTTATATAAATAAAAGCATTTTGGGACTTGAACTGGCCGTGTTTTGGTAGAGCAGTGGGTTTACAGTTTTGAATGCTGTGCAGTGCTTGTAAATTAGTTACAGTACAACAGTTGAGACCTCCGGTGCCTAAACAGAGCAGTTTGGCTGAGCTCTGACCATCTGGGCTGTAAAGAGAAGGCAGTCTGTTAACAACTGCTCCTTCCGTCACTTGTGCGAGCCTTGTAGCTTCCAGCTTTACCTGTCTTTTCCAGCATAAGGAAACCTAACACCAGCCCTTCAGAAAGGCTCTAACCAGGATCAAGAGAACTACAGAACTGTAATACAAATGTTCATATAGGTATATCAGTAAGAAATAGTTGATACCTGTGTGAAATATGACATACTTGAGAAGAGATAACATGATTCCTGTGCAGAAAAGTCCTATCTTACAAATGTCTTGGAGTTCCCTGGGGGGATCAATGAACGAGTGAATATCAGTGATCCGGTGGATATAATGTTTGGGATTTCCACAAGACTTCACAGATAATCTCCCACCAAAGGCTCTAACAAAATCTAGCAACCATGGGATAGTTCTTTGCATGGATAAATAGCCAGCTTGAAACAACAGGATGCAAAGATTGGAAACAAATGGTCAGCTCTTGCAGTGAGGGAAGTTCAGAGGTAGAATATTGAGCTGGTGCCAGTGCTAGTCAACATATTCATATGAGAACATGAGAGAAGAAGTAGTGAGAAAATGTGGTGGTAAGGACTTAGTCAGGGGAATAAGGTTAATGGTAAGTAGTGAAAGAATTTAAAAGAGCTTGCAAGACTCAGTGAATGGCCAACAAAATGGAAGGTGAAATTCAACAGACACAACTGTAAGCAGATGTACACTGGGAAGTGTTGTAGGTGTCTCACATAAAGTCAGGAGCTTTAAGCTGAGTGTTACTACCTGGGAGAAGGATGTGATGATCACTAGTTTTCCTGGGTACTTCTGCAAATATGGCTGTTCAATGCTCAGTAACACTCAAAAAATCCTAAATCATATGTTCTGAACTAACAGGAAGGGAGTGGACATAAAAAAATCCTTATACCATTATATAAATCCACCTTTTGCCCATTCATCCAGTATGTTGTACAATTTGGGGCCTTTATTTAAAAAAATATATATACATTGGAACTAGAAAAACTTCAGAGAAGGGTAACAGGGCTGGGATGGTGCTTGGTTCTCATTAATGTGGAAAACCTGAGGACTGATGTGGAGAGTATTGGTAGGGATCAGCTCTTCATATATCAGTATAAGAGCTAGAGGGCAATGGGAGCTAACTCAGCTAAGGGGAGTTCTGTTCAAACCAGAGAAAAGAGGTGGGTAGTTCACTGCTGGAGCTCTGTGTCAAGGGTCGTGTAGATGGATGTAAAAGTAGGTTTCCAGGAAGACTGCACAAATACTTGGAAGAGAGATTTGTTTTCTAAACAGAACCATGAAATCCACTAGGCCAGGCAGAGTTGGAAGCTGGAAGAGTATTGAGGCAAATTAATTGCCCTGTTCTTACTCTCTCCTGGATGCCTCCTTAGTACCATTACTAAGAAAAGGATATGGATGCCTGCTCTGACCGAGTGTAATGATT
The DNA here is from genome assembly GCF_002078875.1 of Numida meleagris. NCBI lineage: Eukaryota > Metazoa > Chordata > Aves > Galliformes > Numididae > Numida > Numida meleagris. Next base: position 60,156,958 of record NC_034414.1, on the reverse strand, counting down.
ATTTGTTCTCATTTGTATGTGCTTCATAAATCAAACATCCACGGGACATTCAGATTCACACACAGTCTCTTACTTTAGTAGAACAAGATCTAACCTTGGTGGTGAGGAGGCAGTTCAGATCTGGAAAGAAAGAAAAAAGATTTAGAAGATTTACCACCCCCATCTGGCTTTTGAATAGCTCAACAACTTTCCATGTCTTTTCAACACTCCTCCCTCATACCTCATTACAGAGTTGGTGGCAAGGTATTTTCTTTCATCTGCTCATTCATTCACTTTACAGAAAGTACCTCAAGTTCTTTGTAAGGATATCTCACTAGGATTCTAGGATGGGTTTTTCTCTTTGACCTTTTCACAGCCCTGGGGCATTCACCGAGAATTTTGTGGTCGTGGTAGCTCATCTGAGGAGACATGAAACTCAAATCCAGCCATAAAGATGTTTCCATAGGCACTGCTATCTAAGAGACCTTGACTGCCTATATAGATATAGGAGATGCAAAAGCAGAATCCATGTGGACAACACATCTTGAACTATAATTACCACATGGTAAATAGTCATTCTTTATTGTCTTGTCAACAGTTAAGGAACCTGTTCTGATGTGGAGGCTTGGGGTATTGCTGACAGGGTTAATGGATGATCCTTGGGAGAATACTCTTTTTCCCACTTGACACTCAAGTCACTTTTCTTAATTGTAAAAACATCTGTAAGAAGAACAGAATGAGTTGTAGGCCTTGACAGCTGATTGTCCCATGACTCACTGCACAAAGACAAACTTGTCTTATACTTGTCCTTCATCTTCATCCAGAGCATTTGCCAAGAGTTGTTGTCTAAATGTTGCTTAAATTAAAGCATTTGTTTTCAGGTTTTCCATCTGAAGACTTTCCACTAGAAAGAGAGGGGAAGCTTCACACCTTGGCAATAATAAGATTTTGAGAGTTATTTTGGATAGAACTAGGGTAGTTAGGAAGGTGCTCCGGGTTTTTCTACATTTCTGCATGAGGATTAAAGAGGAAAGCTGTTATTGTTCAATTTCAGATCAATATGAATTAGCATCTGCATGAAGAGATGTATTTTTTTGCTTGGATGTTAATACTTACAGTGGGGCCACATGCAGATGTTAACAGCAAGTTTTCCACACCTGAGCTACTTATCTAGTTCCCAAATAATGAGTGAAGAGAATTAAGATGTATCAGTTTCTTCCCATAATGGTTGCCCAAAACAGCTCAGATGATTTGTTTCCTAAATTGCCCATTTCATTTGTTTTCCTGACAAGCTCAAAGATAGATGTCACCAATGTAAGTATCTAAAGTGACTCTAGTAACCTTTGTTGATTATGGAGTTGGATAGATCTTGTTTCTCAGTGACTTTTCACTTTCATTGCTGGGAGGGTAGCTCTGAAGTCCTTGCTTAATTTATACCTTACTGGGAAAGACCTGTCAAGGTATAAAATAATTAATGAAGTAGTATTTTTTAATCAATTAGAGAAATACATATGGAGACCTGCTAAATAACTAGAAGCCAAATACCAGAATGTCTGAACTGCAAAGGAGGCTTTTTAATGAAAGGAGTACTCAATCATGAAAACAACCTGAGGACTGTAGCTAGAGAGCTAATAGATTCTCCTTGCTTTTGTAAAGGGTATGTGTCAGACAGCTGCAAGTGACACTGGTCAAACAGAAATTGTGGAGTTCAGCACAGGGGTAACCCAGTGAAAGCTAATGACCTGTGATATATAGGAAATCACAGTAGATGATCTAATAGTTTCTTCTGGCCTGGAGCTCTATGAATCTATGAATGTGTATCCTCTGAGACTGGCTGCTAATTTAGTTCCTAAAAGGCAGAATAGGCAGAGGCTGCTTCAAAAGAAGGACTGAAATTTAATTGCTGGTATCCATTGTTCTTTAACGACATCTTTGGATGGTTCACACCCAGCTTCTTTCCTTTCATTGATTTTTCTTTTTTTTTTTTTTTTTTTAAGGCCTGTGAGAGTAGCTGGAACATTTGGGAAAGCATGGTTGCTGATGGCATCCACTGTGAGAATGTGGTTTTATGAGAAGTTATTCACCCAGCTCCCAGTTACCACGCTGGCAGCAGTTGAAGGGCACCTTGTAAGTATGAAAGGCAGAAATGATGATTTCACACTGTTTGTGATGGAATATGGAAATGATCGAGATGTAGGTGTCCCTGTTCATTGCAGAGAGGTTGGACCAGATGGCCTTTAAAGGTCCCTTCCAACTCAAATGATTCTGTGACTCTGTGTGCAGCTTGTGTTCAGGGCTGTTTGGGATGTTAAAGGAGCTACAGCCCTCAGTAGTTGGGCTGATGTGCGTGTATCTGGAGACGGTTGTTTCGACAAAGTGAGGCTTTTACCCACATTTATTTTCTGTAAGGACAGTGGGAATCAGAACTCTCAGAACCTGTGACCCACCCCTGTGCCATGCTGGGGCTGCCCGCGTGTACTTAGATCAGGTTCCTGTTGCTGGTTTGGTTTTGTTTTCCACTTGGCTGGGAACGTTGTGTTCAAATTGCCAAGAAAACTAAAACAATTGACGTGAAATCTCCTGCAAAATAATAATCAAGAAAGCAAGGATGTTCACAGGAGGGAATGAATACTAGCTGACGAGCAGGCAGATTTGGAGAATGCTGGGTAAGTCCTGCGTGTTTACAAGCTCTGTGCATCCACACCTGTGGGTTAGAAATGCTGTCATCTGAGGAATGGCCCCATATTACAAGAAGGTCAAGCACCAAGCAGACCTAATTAAAAGCTCATTACAAGAGACAATCTCCATTAACATGCCAAGTTTCATGCAAATCCATTAGCACCAGGGCTCTCTTCGGAAGCTTTAAATTCCAGTTCTGTGCCCCAGGGACTGGAAGCCGTGGCCGGTTAATTTGCCATTCTCAGTCTGTGAACATTAGGCACAGTCCTCTTACTTTCTGGATTATTTCACATTCCAGCAAATTAGTTTTATCCGTTCTGAGAACATTTTAACAAAGAAAGTTCTTTTGGCATCACATGGATAAAATAACAAGGGATAAAAGAATGACCAGTTCCCCCAATCAGGAACAAATAACTTTAAATCTCTCCTGAAAATGCAGCCTTTCCTGTTATTCCCACCCCCCGCCCCCCTTCCTTTCATTTATCTTTCGGCAGTCGGATTTTTTAATTACGTTCCTGCAGCCAGATTCCCCTCCCTCTCTCTTTATGATGGTGTTCTCAAGAGCCGTGTATTTTCTTTATGCTATTGTAGCAGAACTTGACTAAAGATCTTCAAACTTGTTAAGTATAAAAGTTGGTAAATGATACTATTGTTGGAATGAAGGCTGGGGGGGGGGGGAGAGGGGGAAGGCAGTTTATCTGGGGTGGCTGTGGGGAGGGGGGAAGGTTTAAAAAAAGGAAAAGAAAAAAAGGCTCAAATGAACTGAAATGGATCAAAGTAAACAGAGACATCTAAAAGCTTTTGTAAGTTAAAAGTGGCTATCTGTTGCAAGTCCTGCCTCATTAACTACTGATAGAAGCACTGTCTTGGCCTTCCGAGATATCCAGCGCTGGCGGCCTACACCAGGATGAACTCTGGGTTATTCGCTCTGCGTTGCCGCGCACAACTGCTTAACCTCAACCTCTCTGCAAACGTTTATCCTCTCCGCTAGGCGCAGCCATGGGAGATCCAGGCCCCAAATTCAGAGGCAGGAGAAACGTTCCCAGAGGAGGGAAGGAGTGAGAGAAAGCAGGGAAAATGCCCCGAGTCTGATCTGCGCCAATCCAGTGCATCTCTTTTGAGAAATGACCGAAGTGAGGGACGGGGATAGGCCGGGAGGCCTATCCCCGTCCCTCACTTCGGTCATTTCTCAAAAGGCCTGGGTTACGGTACTGCCTGTGCTATCCCCAAGCTGAAATGGAGCAGCTTGTGTAGGGAAGCAGGAGAGCGAGGAGGGATGGGGAGGGGGGAACGCGGTGGCTCTTTGACTAGGACCAGATAGGTCTCTGTGTAGAGTAATATTACAGCTCACTCTCTCATAAACAAGCTGCATGCCGGCTTCTAAAGAGCCCATCTGGCATAGCTTTGAGAATGGCAATAATTACAAGCTGATGATGGACATGGAAGAAAAGCCCTGCTGAGCTGGCTCATAAGGAAGTACAGGCCAGGACTGTAGGGAAATTACAGGCTAAAACCCTTTCTAGTTTGGGCCTTTTGGTGTTCTTAATCACAGACCTTAAATGTTGTAATAAACACTGTTGCATTTTATTGGCCAACTCCCATGACAGGCAAATCTTTTTTATTTTATTTTATTTTTACTATTCGTTAGCTTTAGAAAGCAGTTCAGGAACAATTGTTTCTTAAGACCGGGTCTGTAAATTTACTGCTCTTCGTGAAAGTGATCCAAACAGCGAGAGTCCCTTTTGTTGCTCTGCAGTTTAAAAAAAAAAAAACAAGAAAGTCAAGGGAAAAGGAATATTTTAGGAGTTCTACTTACCCCTGTGCAGTGCTAGGTCACTGATAATGCCTTGATTTGAGATTATCGTTGAGGAATAAAACGAGTTGTTAAGCTTTTTGGGTGAAACTCCTGTTGATTTCATTGGCTGGAAATTCCACAGGAAAGAGAGCAGGTTTGAACTATGGGAGGTGCGGGTTTATCCCTGTGCCCAGGGAAGTTCATGGCATTCTTGCTGACTTCAGTTGTCTAAAGCAGAAGTGTAGAGGCCTTGTCCATGTCTGCGTGTAAGTGCACTCTCACAAGCCATTGTGATTTAATGCAACATTTCTGAATGGAGGAGAAAATTCCAGGCCGCTGGGTTCTTTGGGGCTCTGGTCCAGAGTGCCTCACAGGTATTCAAACACCATTCTCAGTGAAAAATGTGAAGCATATTTTTACAGTGGGGCACGTGAAACGTGAAACACAACAGCACTGATGCTTGCTCCAGGGCACCTGAAAGGGCTGTGATTGCAGAGGAAGGTGCCTCAAGTCTGGATTTTAGAATCACTAAACTGTTCAGAATATTGTCACATCTGGGTCTCTAACTGCCTGTCTGTTTGGGGTATGTGGGTCTATGTACTATGTGGCAGTGCCATCTCTGTGGACAGATGGGTTTATAGTGGGAGCACACACAGCTGTGACAGCTAAAGTTCTGCTTCAGAGAGTCTACCTGTTTTCCCAGACTAATTCCTTTCTCCTTTTCCTTCTATGGAGTCTAGAAGATCAAGAGTTAAACAGTTCTGTGAGTTTTATTTGACTCGAGTGCAATAAATCTCCCCGGGTGACTGATGGACTGATAACTCCCCAAATCCATTCAGTACTCTGTGTGTCAGATCAGCAGTGACTGTGGAGTGCTGTCGGTCATTTCCAGCAATGCTGTTCTGGCAGTATGTTGTTTATTACAATTCAACACGTGTCATTTGTTTTCTCAGAGGAAATCTGCCTTTATTTTATTTCTTTTCATTTTTTTAAAATTATTATTATTATTTGAAGTTTAAGAACACCAACCATGTATTAGAAATGCTGCATAATGCATCGGATTGGGTTTACTGATCCAGTTGATGGTGGAAATGCACCAGTGTTTTTGCAGGACGAGTTTTCTTAGGAGATTCTTTTCCTTGGGATACACGTTTGCCTGCAGGTATAGCTGTGTGCTTCCAAATTAGTTCATGTTGGTCCCATTTCTGCTGCATTTCCCTTTTCACGGGCGTATAAAGCTTTCTGTTCTACCAGTAGCTGCTTGTATCCCAACTCTTTGTATCCCTGATGGCTTATTTAGTCTCCCAGATTTTCATTTGAGCATTTGTTTCGGCGTCAGATTTTTTCTCTTTTTGTCACACAACTGAAGGAATGCAAGGCCGGGCGGTGGAAATTTACCTATCTGAATGCAGCTCTTTCCTTTCATAAACTTCCTTTGGCTTCTTAATCTGAAACTTGCTTGTCAATGTGAAATGATTTCTTTATATTTAACTGTCTCTTTCCAATACAGACTAGAATTGTTCCTAACAAAAGAAGCATGAATTGGTGGAAACTATATATTAAACGCAAGACTATTTGTCTAGTTTTCATTAGGTCGCTGAGTGAGAAGCCCAAACTCCTCTCTTTTCCCAAGGTACTCAGATATCCACGAAGTGCCTTCATCCCATAGCCTCGTTTCCTCTCCCAGTAAACCCGCTTCCCGAAAGAATGCTCCGCTCTCTGCTCTTTATACTGTCAGCAGTGACAGCAACCAGCAACGCTGACATTTCGTATTGTTTACAAAGGATGAGCGCCAACAAGGCAGCTCTGATCATTTGATAAACTCTCCTAACCCTCTCCCCCCGCCCAACCCTCTGCTCCGCTGACCAAACTAACCTTTTCACAGTACACTGCCTATAATTACCAGTGAAAGACGCTAACCAGAAAGGATCAGAACTCGAGCTGAACACAAACAAACCAGCAAAACAGCCATGAAGATAAACTACTCACAACTAACATTGCTCGGCCAACGCTGCAGCCCGGGAGAAGCCGAGGAGCTGCAGGCGGCGGGGGTGGAGAAAGGAGAAACCTAACCCTAAATTCCTTACGTGCATGTATTTTTCATATGAATTTTAAAATTGCTTGAAAAAACATCCTAGAATAGCATTAAAATAGCTTTCTTGTTTATTGTCATAATCCTGTGTATTTAATATCCTTTTCCCCCTTCAGCTCCCCCCATTCCTGCAGAAACTCCCGCCAACACAGTGGTCAAACTGAGTTCATAGTTCCTCATAATGAGCCCCGGACTAATGCCTATACCAAAAAAGAGTTACTTTTCAGTAATCCCATGAGTTTGACTGTAATTTCCCCCCCCCCTGCAATTTCTAGTGCGACAAGCAGATACTCTCTTTCTTTCCATTCTGTTTTCCTGGAGGTGAGGAGCACCCTCTCTGCTCTCATCCCCCCCCAGGAGTGAACTGGAGATGAAGGCAGTGCTGATGGCCTTTGTTTGCCAGGAATGTCGGTGTGCTGAATTATGATATAAAAATGTTTTAAATTCCATCTTAAAAAACTGCATCTGCTCTTCCAGCTCCTACCTGAACTAGCTGGATATTGGGCTTGCTCAGCAAGCAGAACTTTTACCGCTGAGTTTTCCAGGGCCAAAGACTTGGATAGGGTTTTGAGGACAGTGTGATTTTCTTCCCATGTGCTGGGGTGTATTCATTCCCCCTTTTCTTTTGCATGGTAAGAGGGCTGTTACATGGAAAGCAGTAAGACTGAGCTCGGGTCTCTAGCAGAAACTCAAAACTTTTATCTAAATCTTTATTTCAGGTAAGAAGAAAACCTCTCAGCAACAGAAAGTCTCCTGGCTCTGAAAAGTATCTTCCCATTCCTGCAGAGGTCTTGTTTGCTCAAACCCAGCCATGCCATGTTATCTCAGCATGGAATTAGTCTTTTCAAAGGCTAAATAAATTTGAGTAACTTGCATCACTTCTACAGATACCACTGATTAAACCCTCCTATGGAATTACCACAAAAGTAGCACTGCCACTCCTATGGCCTTTGGTCTGGCTTTGTCATCAGCTGGATGCTGAACACCTAAGAGATTTCTCTTCATTGTTCTTTCTTTCATTGATTTGCTGTAGCATCGTGATGGATGAACTCGTTCACTCCTTCGCCCTGGAACTGTGATCCTTGGCTGGAAGCTCTATTGAAACTTCAGCACAAATAATAATCTGTTGCTAAATTCAGAGTGCCTGAGGTATCTGTCCTTGTCTGGTTTTGAAGAGCTTCCATCATCATATAGGGTCTTCAGAAATGCTGTTTCAGGTCGACACAGTTGGTCAGGGTAGTACATGGTATTTTTCCCTTCATTTACTCAAATACCAATTTTTTATGGTTCTCTTTTTATGGTTTGTTTTTGTTTTTTTTTTTATGGTTCTCACTGAATTTTGAGGTTTCACAGCATTGTCTAATCATCATGATACAAAAAGCTGAGCCTACACAAGTACACCTGAATGCCTTATGTGGTTTAAGGAGCACAAAACTCTTGATTCGAAGTGTGCTTCAGTTAGCCTTACTGGCTTTCCTGCCTTCCCTCTGTATCAATGTAACATTTTTTATTCAGCAAGTTCCAGACAAAAGTGGCCATTCATGCGCTTAGGACGCTCAAACTGAAAAGTATCCATATGTCTGTGATGTTTTGAATTTTCCCAGAAGAACTGGGCATATGCTTCTGTGTACGAGTGTGCATGAATGCCTTTTGTTTCCTCCCAGCTCATGTCACAGTAGGTGTATCTCAGGGAATTGGTTTGCTCCAATACTCTTGCAAGAAATACAGAGTGAATTGCTGGAACAAAGCTGAGTGCTGCATAGACGAATGCAGTTTAATGTATTGACAAATAGGAATGGACTTTAAAACTGCTGATATGCTTCATCTGAAAGTGAGAGCCTAAATGTTTTGCAGAAAAAACCTGCAGTAAGAATAAGGTGTGTATGTAGTTTCTAAGCTAAACTATTTCTGAAAAAGAAAACGCAAAAGAAAATGAGAAGCATCGCTGCTGTTTGCTTTTTTAAACATCCACAGATAGGAAATGCTGTATAAAAGACAGCCTCTGTTCTTTTCCAAAATACCCCACTGGACAGAGAATGCAGCTGCTAAATGTGCAGCAGGATTTTTGGAAAGCAATTTAATGCATTTGGTGAGGAGAGACTGTAAATTAGCCTTATCAGAGTAAGTCTTAACTATTGAAAAACTGCTTCCCTGCCCATAAAGGCAGTGAATATCCATAGATCATAGGGCTGGAGGGGGCACTCAGGGGTGTGCTGTTTCTAACATGTGGCATGTTGGCCATTATTGTGTGTTTCTGAAATTATACACAGGAAAACCTATAGTTTGAGTCAGGATAGACAGTGGCATGACTACAATCAACTCTCTATGCTGGACAGAGATGGGAACGTACAGCACATGTTCATCAGTGTGTCGCACGCTCACTGCAAAACACTTGGGTTTTGTTCTCCTGCTGCTTAAGGTTGGATGTTAGGAAAAAATTCCTCTTCAAAAGAGCAGTCAGGCACTGGCACGGGCTGCCCAGGAGTGGTGGGGTCACTGTCCTTGGAGGTGTTCCAGAGCCGTGGGGATGTGGCACTGAGGGACGTGGGCAGTGGGCATGATGGGGGTGGGCTGGGGTTGGGCTTGGGGATCTGGGCAATCGTTTCCAACCTGAATAATTCTATGGTTCTATGATTCTAAAGAAATTAGCATTCATATATTTTCCACTGCAGCCCCCTTCTCTTGCCTTCCTTTTGTGTTTCCATGTCTCACTGTCTCATTCAGGCTAAGGAGACACTCCTGGGTAGTTAAATGCTTGCTGTGCGTAGAATCACAGAATGGCCTGGGTTGAAAAGGACCATAATGATCATCGAGTTTCAACCCCCCTGCTGTGGGTAGGGTCGCCAACCACTAGACCAGGCTGCCTAGAGCCACGTTCAGCCTGGCCTTGTATGCCTCCAGGGAGATTGTTGCCTTAGTAGAGGTAAAAGGGCACGTTGGATATGCAAGCCTTCCCTGTTCTGAATCAAGATGCCATTGTACTTCTGTGTCTTGTACAAGTATCTAGGTGTGAGTGTAGCTGCACCAGTTTACAAAACTCAGTGCTCCAGATGTGGGGACTAGGCATGGAAAGGCACTAAAAGTGCCCAAAGCAGATAAAAACATTTTAAAAACAATTTCCCTGTACTCACATGTGCTTGTATTGTATCAGTCCCATGAAGCCCCGTGAATTAAGATGAGGTGAAAATGCCAGTAATCCCTTGCCCTTTTATCTCCACTGTAATGAAGTCATGTCTTGCTGTTTAACTTATATGTTACAATTAAGATTTTTACTTCCTGATGTGATTCACTGCAGGGAATGTGGATTCAGAAAATTTTCGAGGGCAAAAAGACTCAAGTCAGAGGAGCAAGTAGGTGGAAATGGAGGTCTGCTTCCCAGTTATTCATTTTCAAGTTGCATTTAAAAGAATGACAAGAGCAAGTCTTGCTTCCATCATCATAGAGCGATTGGAAGTAATAAGATATTTGCTGCGGGGCATTACCAAAAGGCCCCTAATTCAGGGGAAGATGACTTCAAGGAGTTATTAGGGGGAGAGAAATAAAAAGTGAAGCTCTTGGAAGCCAACAGGATAATGGTGCTTTGAGCGTACTTTCTGTTTGTTTGGATTTGATGTTTAAAAACATTAGCTCAAAATTCATGTCATTAGAGCACAGAAGTATTTTACAGTGAGGGCTATGAGAGTAATAATCATATTTAATGTCATTTGTCATGGGACTGCATATTGCCTCTCAACCTGCTCTACCTAAAATGAAGTGTCTTTTGCTAGACAGAGCCAGCTGTTCCCTGGACGCTGGACAAAGCTGCTTTCTGCTTTGTAGATTTTTGCTCTATTGCATTTGCAGGTGCCTCATATTTAGTCACAGACTGCAAATAATCAGAACTTATCTGAATAAAATTTTCCTGACTCTTCTGCCTGAATGCTCTCACTGTCTGCTCCCAGCCAAACTGCCTTTCCAGTCCTTTCCCCGACGTCTCTGCATAGTTCATTGCTCTGATTCCACCACTGGGGCATGACAGCTTTGTTCAGTGCCTTTCTCCTGACTATACACTCCTGTGTAGGCCAGTGGCATTCAGATGGTGACACAGGGAGTCTTGATGTGTGGGAAGAGGAGGTCACCACACTTTCCCTGCAGGGTTTTGAGATGTCTCTAGGAAAAGCACAGTTAATAAGTCTGGATTTGATAGCATGTGGCTATGGATGTTTTCTTTCCTATTCATTTAGAAGGTGGGTTTGCTTATGTTCTATAACAGAACAACTGCCACGGTGGTTGTTGTGGGGCACTGGATTTTGGCTAGTTTAGTCTTGGTGGGCCAGGAGAAGGAGAAACACATAGCAGCACATTCAGGGGTGTGCTGTTTCTAACATGTGGCGTGTTGGCCAATATTGTGTGTTTCTGAAATTATACACAGGAAAACCTATAGTTTGAGTCAGGATAGACAGTGGCATGACTACAATCAACTGTCTGCATTGGACAGAGATGGGAACGTGCAGCACATGTTCATCAGTGTGTTGCACACTCACTGCAAAACACTTGGGTTTTGTTCTCCTGCTGCTCAAGGTTGGATGTTAGGAAAAAATTTTTGATTGGATATTAGGAAAAAATTTTTGAGTGGATATTAGGAAAAAAATTCTCTTTGAAATAGTGGTCAGGCACTGGCACAGTTGCCCAGGGAGCGGTGAGTGGCCATCCCTGGAGGTGTCCAAGGGTGGTGGAGATGTGGCACTGAGGGACGTGGGCAGTGGGCATGATGGGGGTGGGCTGAGGTTGGGCTTTAGGATCTGGGCGATCGTTTCCAACCGGAATGCTTCTATGGTTTTGTGATCCTATCATTACAGTTCCTCCCCAGTCCCACTTATTGCTATCAGCAAAGCTGAAGAGCTCTGTGCTGCACTGCCCGGACTCAGCAATATTTCTTGACATATTTAGCAGTGGGATGTGTGGCAGGACAACCAAGCCAACCACTTGAAGCTGCCATGTGGTCCTATGCACGGATGTCCAGGTCTGTCCATCTGTCTGTCTGGCCCCATCTCCAGGAGGCTGTGTGTGCAGAGGGGCACAGCCCCATGGGAAGCAGGTGGCCAGGGCTCTGTGGATGCCATTCATCAGCAGTGTGCTTAGGCCTATGAATGCTCAACCTTCCATTTCCCTGCCTCCGTGTTTAGGAAACAGAAGAGGTAGCTCCTTCAGAACGAGCCAGTTACCCTTGTACTTTTGGGGTTTAGAACAGCGGTGATTTTAAAGTCTGCTTAAAACACAGAGTTGTATAAATCTTTGCTTTAAATCCACTGTAAATACGTTACAGAATCTGCCAAATGTGCATTAAAATATTTTGCTACAGATATGCCTATGTCTAACCTTTTGGTTTCTGAGAGCTTTAATCAGTAATCTTCAAGTAGGAAGTTATTCATCTTTATTGCCAGGCAGTTCTCAGTGGTGGTCGTGGCAACAATCTTTTCATTGCTTCTGTGTTTAGTTGTTCTTTGACATGATAGAAGTCAGCTGCAGTTCAATGAGCTCACTATTTGTGCAACTTAATTGCTTGCTTCCTTTAATATGTACTCAATTTTTCCTTTTATGAGCAGGGTTGTTGGAAAAATTAAGCTTAAGGATATAGCTATCCACTGTTAATTAACCTCCTTCCCAAACACATTAGTAAAATAGGTCAAATGACTGTTGAGTGTTAAGTGTACCATTACTAAGGTATTTCTCAGCTGGAAAGTGAACCATGTATTGGATAAGACAGGAGTTTCCAAAGGAGCTTCAAGGAGTTAGGTGTCCGTATCGCCCTGAAATTCAATTAGATCTGCGTGCCTAATTCCCTTAAGCTGGATTTTACAAAAGCTCTTAGGAGTGTGCGCTAAGGAGTTTTGACTTGGTGCACGTTTAGGGCATACTTGTTTAAAAATAGATGGAACCTGCTTTCTTTGCTGCTGTTTATTTAATTAAGCTTAGCAGAATCTTTGGTTGCACTGGGACGTGTGATCCGCGCATGCATGTGTGTGTGCGTGCATGCATTTAAAACAGCGGGCAAAAAGAGGGAATCAGTTTTCTCATAGGTATCTCTGCTTTGCATTAATAAAGATACTGCATCTGTTTGTGCTTTCGAGAATGACTAATATGATTATTCGGACTGCTAATTCCTAGAATAGCTCGGATATGTGAGGGTGTATAAATAGTTTTGATGAGTATAAAATATGCTCAGTGAGGGAACTGATGTATCAAAACAGCTTTATGCAGTGATAGTGTGATTTCTCTCCATGTCAGGGGTATATTTGGGTGGAAAAAAAAAATGGCTGTAATTGCAGTGGTGATAGCGCAATTGGAATTTCACCAATTTATCCCCAAAATTGTATATTCTTTTTAAAATCATATTTGGAAATGTGAGTTCAGTTGGAAAGTTCTTCATTAAAAAAAAAATATATATATATATGTGTTTTACAAAGGGATGGATAAGGCTCTAAAAAAAATGGAAGTTGGAAGAATTCCTGCTGGGAGATAAAGGCTGTGCTTTCTTACGATTGCATCTCCCAATTGCAGTTCCCAGGCTAAGTCAGGAGACTTATTCTAGAAGCCAGTGGGACTTGCCATTTGTGTAACCTCTCCTCATCCAAATATTGTGGTGTGTTACCGTAGCGGCCAACCAAGATCAGGGTTCTGGATGCCAGGCATGATCCATGCATGCAGGAGGCAATCCATGCCTAGGTGAGCAGATGGAGAGGAATGTCTTATTGTGGTCTGTTCCATAGAGAAGGCACTGGAGCATAGGGATAAAATGGCCAAGGCAACGTGGTGGATCGGTGACCTCCTTGCAGCAGCACTCAGAGGAATGTTACATCTGCAGGTGTGAACTGCAGACAGGTTTTGCGTGCTTCACCTTCACAGTGTAGCCCCACAGACAGAGGATTGCTTCTCTTCAAACAGATTTCTCCAGGCAGGGTTTCCTGGTGGGATGCCCCAGAAAGGGCCTAAAACTGCTGCGGTGCCATAGCCAGACCCTCCAGACTCAGGGCGAATCATAGAATCATAGCACCACCAAGGTTGGAAAACACCTCCAAGATGATGCAGTCCAACCGTCCTCCTACCACCAATATTTCCCCACCAAACCATGTCCCATTTAAAGAGTACTTGAATACTTTCAGGTTGGTTAGAGTTTGGGTACAGCTAACCCTAACCCACCTCCCTGGGCAGCCCGTTCCAGCACCTGACCGCTCTTTTGGAGAGGAAAATTTTCCTAACGTCCAACCTGAATCTCCCATGGAACAACTTGAGGCCATTCACTCTTGTCCTATCGTTACTATGTCCTTTCCACCACAAGATCTGGATTGTTTTCCCTTGCTGTTCTAATATAGCTTTGTTAAGGGCTCGATAGATGTGAGGAAGTGAAATGTAAGCGTACTGGTGGAAGCTGGGCTCTTGGTTTGAAATGGCTTCCCAGTTGGCCAAAGCCAGGGGCTGTGGAAAACTTCTGGCTTCCAGACTGCAAGCTGGAGCTGCGTAGTACACTGCCTCTTTCTTTTATAGATCAGAATTCTGTAAGAAGGACATAAGGTGGGTGTAAATGACATTTCTGCCAAAACTCAAGGCCCCTTTAGCCACTGGGAGTGGTATAATGGGGCCTATAATAAAAGAGAATTAAGTCCTTATTTAGAGAGATGCATTGAAATTGCTGACATGCTGCCAATGTGATGCAAGCATCAGGAAATCGCATTTGTTCCATGTGGCCAAAACCCACAGAGAAGCTCCATGAAGCACTTAATTTTTTAGTATGGCTGTAAATAATGCAGTGGAGAATTAATACAGAAGTCTGAGGAACAACTTAAAGGCACGCTCCTGACGATGTTTATTCCTTTGCAGCCCTTGGTGCTGAGCTTTGGGATGAGATCTGTGGTTGTCCTCAAGAGGATTGCACCTGCTGATTTGCAGAGGGAGTGAAGCAGCTGAGAAGCTTCTGGGGGACAGCCTGAGGCACTGAAAACATCTGCGGAGGCACCTCTGTTATCAGGTACGGTGAGCTGATATCAGATCACTGTTCACATGCTGCAGCTTGCAGCAGCACAGCGGCCTATTTCTAGATCCTGGGAGAGCAGGCCAAGAAAAAGTGCAGCAGTTACTCCTCTGCTTCTATACTTCCCTGGGGAGGAAAAGAGTGTGAGGATTCCTGAGCTGGAGAAAAGCACTTGGTTGTGTCCATGTCATGGTGCTTGTGTTGGGCACAGCACAAGGGCCCAAGTGCTCCGAGCTCTTCAATCCAGTGAACTAAAATGATGGGACTGGAGTGCCTCAAGGGCCACCTACAAGAGCACTTTTGCCTGTGGCCATGAGAGCTGGTAACTGCAGTGGGGACAGGCAGGTTGGCAAGCCCTTCTCAGGTTGGATATTAGGAAACATTCGGTCTGTGGAAGAGTGGTGATGCATTGGCACAGGCTGCCCAGGGAGTGGTGGAGGCACCGTCCCTGGAGGTGTCCAGGAACCGTGGAGATGTGGCACTGAGGGACGTGGTCGTTGGGCACGGTGGGGTTGAGCTGGGGTTGGGCTTGGGGATCTCGGAGGTCTTCTCCAACCTGATTGATTCGATGACTGCAGCAGAGTGGCTGGGATTCGTGTGGCAGACCAGAAGGTGGCACTGCGGATACTGCGTTGGAGAGGTCCCAGTGCTCCCGGCCAGAGAGGAACGTGGGGGAAATGCTGCAGTAGCTGGGTAAACCAGGCTACGTGGATGGATTCTGAGAGCTTACGGCGAGAAGCATGAATGGGCAAAGCAGGAGTTTGGATGTGAATGGTGTGAGGATACAGGGAACGTCCCGATGTTTAATCTTCCACGTGAAAGATTGTCATTGTATTAGTTGCGGAATCAAACTGTGCAAAATGTCGAAATGTGCAATTTTATTGCAAACTGCCAAAGCAAAAGAGGCTGGCAGGAGGTTTACAGGGCAAGCGTTGAAGAAGGGGTTCTTGGCTTTGGCAGGACATTACAGAAGACTTGGTCATTTTGAGCTGAAAATGGGCAAGTCTTTGCTGCTCAGCCCTCCTGCGGCTCACTTGGCCGTGCTGGGCTGGGCCAACCACTCCTGCCTCTTGCATTTCCTCCTGTCAGCAGATACTCAGCTTTTTGTCAATGAGTGGCCAGTAGCAAGGGACAAACTGATAGGCTGCTAAAACTGCAGGCTGACATCGGAAGGAAGGAGCAGGTGAGCAATTTGCTATCAGCATTCTATTAATACCAGTCCTAGCTCTGCGCTGTGTGCCTGGCTTCTTTACCCTGAGACTCCATGTATATTTTGAAGAGGATTTTGTGCTCAGCTCAGAGGAAACCCTCCTAAAGACAGTTGGATTGGAAATGAATCTGTAGGGCAGTGGGCAATTCATCACCCCAGTGTTATCCCTCCCCCAGTGTTTCTCTGAAGTTTCCTGTCAGAGCTCACGCGCCCTGAGGAAAAGTGCTTTTTCTTTCTTCATACCTTCACTCTTCAGTAGCTACTTGTGCTGCTGTCCTGGTGTCTCGGAGAACGTGGTGTTGTGCTTGCTTTTGGCTCCGCTTAGCTCCAATCTGCCGTGTGCCTGCGTGGGGATGCTTGGGGCTTGCAGCCCAATAGGGGCCAGCTCGATAAAGTGGAGCAGGTTTTCATTCTGCCACCCTGCCATGGATGGTAGCTACCAGCTCAAGGACAGTAATAAGGTGTCAGGAGAGACCTTATCTCCCTGAAGGGAGGTGGCAGCGAGGTGGGGGTCGGTCTCTGCTCCCAGGTTACAGTGATAGGATGAGAGATGATGGCCTCACGTTGTGCCAGGGGAGGGTCAGGCTGGATATGAGGAAACATTTATTTTCTGAAAGAGTGGTAACGCACTGGCACAGGCTGCCCAGGGAGCAGTGGGGTCACTGTCCCTGGAGGTGTTCTAGAACAGTGGAGATGTGGCACTGAGGGACATGGGCAGTGGTCATGGTTGGGCTTGAGGATCTTGGAGGTCTTTTCCAATCTGAATGATTCTGTGGAGAGAACAGACCTCCAGTCTGGAAGTGGAAGACACATGAAAGCTGGGCAATCAAGGGCACGAAGATAAACGTTTTGACCTGCTGACATCAGCCCTCCATTGTGGAAGAGTGCTGTGATGCAAAGGGGAAATAATCCAGGCTCTTCTCTCCATCTGAAGATTGGCTGGCTTCAGGGTGACCGAGCGTAAATGGTGTCACACTCTGGATGGGCAGGGAAGGATTTTTTTTTTTAATTGTGGAGGTTCAGGATCGCACATGCAGTTTACAGCAAACCGGTTCCTGCTGAAGGGCAGATGTGAGTCAGCCATCCTGCAAAGCCAGGCCCCAGCTCTCCCCTCAATCCTGGTGAGGACCAAGGCAGGGAAGGCCCCGCGCGGCTGCGAAGGGCCCACGTTTCCTGCCTCTTCACTTCTGGCAGGTTTTGTCTGCAGACACTGGCTTGAGTACCCCATAATTACATTTTCGCATTTTTTAATATAGTAACACACGGCTGGGCTTGTGGTAGAGAGCCAAGTGATGTCTTTGGGCCGTGAGGGCTATAAATAACCTAAGGGATCATTTTATTTGGTTATGGAAGGAAGAAGCTCCTTCTTCAGAAGTTACTGTACAAACACAGCTTTGGAGAAAATAAAGGATTCTTGTTTTCTATACGTTAGGGAGATACCCATGGATTCAGCAAAAAAGCCTGAAAGACAAAAATGCTTTGAATTATGTTTCTCCACAGAGAGCCTTCACATACTGTCAAGCTGTCCAAATTATAGCTTTGTTTTCATCTTACTTGTGGCAATTGTTGTACTTTTGTTAAAAATACCATTCTGTGTCAATTCTAAGCTCAGGGTAGCAAGGACTGTCTTAAAATAAAGGCACGTACAGTGCCAGGCTCAGTAGGCATCGTCTGTGCCGGAGGCCTTGAGGCACAAACCTACAGCAAATGACTGGTTTGTGTCACAAGGTGCAACTTTTCAGGTCTGGATCTTGGCACTAGAAGTCTTGAAACCCATGGTTCCTCCTTTCCCCCTGCAGTGCGCTCCGTGGCTCATTGGTGGGAGTGGTATCATCCTGTACTCTGCTCTACAGCAATCTCTCATGCTTGCTCTCCAGCACATATTCCCCCCTCTGCATAGCACCCTGCTTTCCAAATCCAGGATCAACAGGAGGCTCAGGCAGGAACGTGTATTGTGTAGCTTTAGCTCTGCTTTGGAGGAAAGCTCCTGTGAGCTGGTACGCGGGCTGAGCGCTGGATCTGCCAGGAGCATTGGTGGAACTTTTCCCAGCATAAAGGAAGATACTTGGAGGGATTACAGGAGGTGTACTGGGTACCTGCAGAGGTTATAAACCAGAGAGAGCTTTCAGTTTGCTGTGGACCAAGATGCCTGGTAAGCCTATGTATTTGTTAGCATTTATGATAAGAGTATCACCAGATATAATGGGGTCTTTCCCACTCCCATTTTGTGGGCACAAAATGCAAGCAAAATGTACTCTGAACCTAATAACAAAGCAGGTGAAGAGTGTTTACTGGAGAATTTCTCCTTTTGGAGAATGCTTTCTCCTGCACGTGTTCCAGCTCTTTGCAGGGCCAGAGCTTTCATTCATAGCAGTGTGTGCAAACTGCTGCTTTTCCGGAGGGAAGGCGTTGGTCACACCATGGCATCGCTACAAAGAGCCAACAGTTGCATGATTGACCTCAATTAATGGTGCTGCCAGCTCATTCCTAATATTTTTCTAGATAGACAGCAGTGCACTGAATCTGATGATGTGTATGTCTCGATGTGGCACATTGACAGCAGCGGTGTCCATCGCGAGGAACAACGACGGATTAAGCTCTGTCGTGATGGGGCAGTTCCTGGAAAAAGCTCCCATTGTTTCCATGGCCATATCGAGGGAGGCCTACACAAGGCCCTCTTGATTAGACAAACTGGCAGCGGAACAGCAAGTTCTTGTTATCCATACATGCCAAAAGGCCCTAACACAAACAATCCCCATTATAAATTAGGCCTTTTACAAACAATATTTCAAGAAACTACTTGTCCGTTTTCCATGCCATTATGCATTTTTAGGATGATTACATGTTTCTGCTGGATAATGGCCTTTTGCCAACGGCAAAATGGAGTTTCAATAGGACTCATTATGAAGTGAAAAGTTTTTCTATTCCTACCCCCTGGAAGGAAAAAGCCACTCACAGATAAAGCTCGTGATATAATTACATTGCTTTAGATAACCAGTGACATTACTTCCCAAATGATAAGTACTTGTTTTTATCCTTTCTTAATCTCACAGGCCCCTTGTAGCCTTTTAATAGGAAGCAGTGGCAGCTGTGAAGGCCACTTGATCATTGGGGTCCGAGCAGAGTGCAGTGCTGCCCTGCTGATAAAGGTCCTGCTATCAGGATCACTATTAGGGGAGAAAGTGCTGTCTGCAAGGGCAGACTCTGCCAGGCAACTTTTCAGCACACTGCTAAATAATTAGGTTCCATGACAAACCATTCCCTCCTCCCTGTTTGTTGTAAAGAGCTACAGCCTGACCCTCTCTTGAATTAAGATGTGCTGTTCCCATTTGTGAAGGAATGCAGGGCTTTCAAACCTGGGATGTCAGGGTTTGATCCTGCATGGGGCTGAAGACCACAGCAGGGTTCAAACGCTGGGCTCCTGTTGCTGTGCACAGGAGTTCAGCAGTGCTTGCTGTCACAGAGGAGTTACACAGCGGCTTTGTGACTGGGACCCGGGCAAAGGCAGGGTTTTCCTTGGGAACTGAACGAAAAGGGGAAGCTTGTAGTTAAAGCCCTGAGCTGAGCTCAGTTCCCAGTCCTCTCTCAGACTCCTCGGTTCTGATCAGTTGCTCACCACCCTTGTTTCCCATTTGAAAAATGTGACTGGAAATGATTCCTTCCTTTTGGCTAACTCTTGGGATTATAGGAACTTCAAATAAAACCTCTGTCTCTATACAGACTATGTTAGAGATCAGAGATCAACAGGCTTTGCCCATCTTTGTTAAGCTGCTGAGATGTTACTGTACCAGAAATCTATTTCTCTGATATATGGCTCACGTGACCAACTTTGTTTATAAAGATGCCCGTCACTCTCCATTACATGCTTCCCCCATTGTTATTGCAGGAATTCCATCAGAAGGGCAAAAAATAACTCGCTGACTGTGAGAACAAAGGCCCTGATTCATGACAATTCATTTTGAGACGGCAAAAGCAATTTATTATACCCATGTAGCAATTACGGTCAAGTTACTGATTCCAGGATTTTATTGCTATTATTCGGAAGATGAGCCATTTACACTTTTATGGTCTGAGGTCTCAAGATACTTTAGGACCGTTAATTAGAGCTTTTTGCACTCCTCAAAGGGAGGAAGATTTTATTGTGCAGGATCAGCTCACGCTCGCTAGAAGGAGGGTAGGGGGTTAAGTCGCTTGCCTGGGTAACAGTGAAAAGTCTGCTGTAACAGCTAAGGAATCTGGGGACTCCCTGTTGGCTCTGTTGCCTGGTTCACCCCCCTTGGAAGGAGACCCAGTTAGCATCACAGCTCTAGGCTCCCTTGGAAGAGCAGAGGAAATGGAGAGCTGGGAGGGGTGGCTGGGGAAAGCAGCTCCTGCCATCACTGAGGGTGGGCATGGGAGACTGAGTGAGACATGGCAGAGTGGGAAAGGAAGGAGCAGTCCTGGGTTTCAGGCAGTGAGATGCATTCCTGATGCTGCCGCAGTGGTCCTGTATGAGGTGAGAGGCATTCACCCACCTTTCAGCTGGAAGCCCTAAAGGCACGTGTTCTACTGGCCATTCATCTGAGCTCTCTCTGCATGTGCTTCAAACTGTGTGCATGAAAAATGCTGTAAAATTCAAACTGCTCTGAAATATCATGCCATGGAAGCTCCATGTAGTTGACCTTCGGTGACGTTGTCCTCTCCATTTCCTTCTCACGAAGTGAATAAGTCTATCTGTGCACACCACAGGGGAGACAGGGACACAAAAAGCTCATATAGAATTAGGGAGCTGGGTCAGAGAAAAGGAAGAAAATGATAGTCTGAAAGGTGAGTGTTTGATAGACACACAGAGAAGAACACAACCTGAGCAATTCTTGTGCTCTGTGTAGTACAGAAGGAAAGGGAATGGGTAGTTATGGGCTGCTCACACAAGCAGACCAAGGAAGTGAAAGTTGGCTGTGGGAAGTTAGCTTCTGTTCTTCTTTAAAAAATAGATGTGTTTTACCTAATATATAAATAAGTGTATGTTAAAAGCAAACGCTTATATGTATTTAGGAAAATAATAGAGATAAAAACATAAACAAGTATAAAGAAACATGCCAGCGTCTTGGATGACAAAGGACGATTCTCTTGTCCTATGGGTAAGGACAGTACAGGCTCTGGGGCACAGAGCTGGCTGTCCCACTGGGCCACTGTAAACAGGGACAGATGCACTCAGGTGTCTTGTTGGCAGATTGAAGCACTGAGTGCCAGCAGTGGCACACGACGTTGGCAGATCACATTTTCACAAAGCCCCTGTGAAAGCAAACACATGTTAATGTGTTAAACACATTAGTCATCAGGCGCTTAATTACCTCTTTTCACCTAGGACTCAGATGACCTCTAATAAGCAATATTTGTGTTCAGAAGAATGGGCATGAATTGAAACAAGCACTGAGAAAGTCTGATGGCAAGTGACTTCTTCCCTAAGGTCATGCAGGAAGGCTGCGGCAGAAACCTGCTCTGCCATAAACCCAAAGCCATTCCTTCCTGCTAGGAACGCACTTCAGCCCGAGTGATTGTGCTTCGTGTACCAGGCTGAACTCGTGAGGACAAGTGAAAAGGAGGAAATCCTTTCGGAGTCCTGGGGACTGGGGACTCCACTGCCTGCCCTGGAGATGGTGGAAAGACTCATTGTCTTCGGTGAGCCTGGCGTGGGGCCAGGGTGAGGCTGTCCTGCAGAGCTTGCGGGGAAACAGCAAGCCAGAAGAAGGGTGGCTGGAAAATTTACTGAGATAATGGGAAAGAAGGAAAAAGGAGAAGTTCCACTGCTGGGGTGGAAATCAACTCTCCCTGTTCTAACTGCTGTCCCATGGTCATTGCAGCCACACGCTTCTGAATCAAGCTGTTGACTTGGGGGTCTGTCCCGCTCCACCAAGCAGTGATCCACACAGAAGCTCTGACCCAGACCTTGTGTGGGGGGATTCTTCTGGCATGGAAAGAAAGAAGAGGGTCCAAAAGGGCACTCCAGGCATGCAGATCATAGAATCATAGAATATCCCATGTTGGAAGGGACCCATAAGGATCATCGAGTCCAACTCCTGGGATATTACACTGAAGCTGAAAAGACTGTGGTGCTCTTTCCCAATTAGTCTCCTGAGCTGGACTGTAGAAGGAAGAAAGGATATTATTAGAAAAATAAGCTTTACTGGAGAAGGCAAGAAAAACTCAATAGGAAACAGATTGCTTCAAGGCATTTGAATTCTCTGCCCATTTTTGGTGGCAAAATTACCTAAAGCATGTTGACAAACTAGGAAAAGCTTAGGAAACCAAACAAATAACAAGGCCTGATAACCAGCAAGATCCCCTCAGACCCCGCATGCCTCAGAACGGGCATTCCAGTGAAAATCACCACATTTCCAAACTGCTGCTTTTAGTGTTAATCTTCTGGAGCTGTTTTTAAACAAGGTCTGCAGCAGCTTATGTAGCCAGCTGAGCAGATGATGTGAATAAAAGAAATGAGCCACAGATCAAAAAAGTCGACATGGCTGGGCTTTTAATTTTACCTCTTCGTCTTTTACCCAGATGTGGTTGTGGGTAGGTATCAGCCAAGAAATTGCAGGTGGCACGGTTATCTTGCTATTTACTGTGCGATGCTGCTGCTACCAGCTATTCAATAATAGGAAATGACTAATGATGTGGTGGAAATTATGAACCAGGATTAATAAAACTTGAAAAGGAACAGTCTGGTCTGTTTGATCCTCTGAAGAGGAAGTCTGTCTGTGTACAAGTCTTTTCCCTGAGGTGATGTTCTTATTAGTCTGATCTGAGTAGGGAGCAGAAGGAATGGAGCTTGGAAGTGGCTTAAAAAGAAGACAGTAAAAGAGGACATGAAGTATTGTTGAAAAACATCCCTGGGTGAGACAGGCTCCTTTCTAATGCTGCCTTGCAGGAGGGTGCTGGTAAGTCACAGGAAGGCAGTCCAAGTCTGTATGTCACTTGCAAGTGAAAAGGAATTTCTTGGAGAGTTGCATTTGACTTGGGTCAGACTCTGCTGCTCCTTCTCCTGCCAAATCCTCCTTGAGTTGTTTTGCTTGGTGAAGGGCTAGAGTGCTTGGCTGCTTGCAGTGCCGCTCAGCCTTGTGAACAGGAGGTGCCAGCTTCTGACTGCTGCAGCAGTGACATGGGTAGTGCCTGGGCGGATAGCTGGAGGCACACTGCTGCCACAGAGCTGGAAAGACAGAAAAGTGGGCTTCAAGTTCAGGCCCAAGAAAGGGCCTTTACCCTAACCCTATCCCCAGTGTCTAAAATCTGCAAGTCTGTGGCTGGCAGGGCAACATGGGGTTGTAGAACAGCAGGGCTGTGCAGATTGTACTGCTGGTGACATAACGGAGCTCTTGCACAGAGGCTGGGGAAGCTGGCCTTCTCTTAGCTCCTTCCATTTCTCTGAAAGGAAGCTTGAGGTTTCCTTGTTATCCCTGTGGACTGGGACAACATTATCTGTTTCCTACGTTCTTTGATGTAACACATTCCCACAGCTGCATTGCCGAGGCTCTGGTGATCTGCTGTGCTCTACTTGGGGCAGTTCAGAGTTGTAGCACTTGGTCTTTTCCCAGAGAACTGTAGTTGGTTCAGTAGGGTACGGAGTAATGATGTCCACTGGCCTGTAATATCTGATGATGTGTGAAGGAAATGTCCTTTGGGTCCTCCTGAAACTGTGCCGTGTGTTTGGTTGAGATTGCAGAGATCTGAGTTCATTGTGATCCTGTCTAGTCCCATGTTTCTACCAAAAACGGTGTCAGAATTTGGCAATCTTGAATCTTCTTCTTTTTTGTTTTTAGTAGTTCTTTTATTTGCTTTGCTGTTGTTGGAACCTGTTTGGTGAGGGAAGCGTAGTAAAATGGCCTCTAGCCTGGTACTGTGGGCAAA
This sequence comes from Numida meleagris, assembly GCF_002078875.1. NCBI lineage: Eukaryota > Metazoa > Chordata > Aves > Galliformes > Numididae > Numida > Numida meleagris. Next base: position 60,133,308 of record NC_034414.1, on the reverse strand, counting down.
GCCTGTGGCTCTCATTTAGACCTGCTGATCTCAGGGTTGTGCTGGACTGACCTGGAGAGAGGGGGTCCCCTCTCCTCAGCACAAGGCAGGAGAAGAATTAGGATGGAGGACACGACTGCTTGCCTCATGGGGAACTCCTGTTTTTGCATGGAGTTGAAGCATGGCCCTCTGCCAGACCCAATGCAGATGTTCTGGTATGGGGCTTGATTCCTGCTCTCCTTTTTCCCGAGGTTTGTGTGGTGGATGAAGTGAGCTTCAGGCTTGTATCTATCATTAGAGTGGTTCATTGCTTGCTGACATTTTCTGTGGTAAGCTCAGCAGGTTTATTAAATCAGTGTGAATCAGCTGGATTCACTTTGGTCTCATTTATAGCAGCTGAAGCTCTGGCTTCAGTTTCACGTGGGTCATCTATCTAGGCAGAATGGTTGTTGCCTGGTACTTCTGAAGGCATGAACATTGGATTGAGTTTCATGTATGCAGAGAGGACAAGGTGCCTGTCAGATCTTGGTGCTGCATCTCAGGCAAGTGGATGAGCAGTCACTAATGGCAGCGTGAGCTGGAGCCCTGTAATTCCCTGGGTGCTTTTTGAGAGGCTGTGTGCTCCTCCTCTGCCATCTTTTCTGTTGTCTCCTAGTTGTTTTCTCCAACATTTTTTTTCCTCCCTCCTCGCCCGATTTCCTCTGACTTTTTCAAATAATTTATAATTCAAAGTGAAACTCAGCTATGCAACTTTATAAATATAAATTGTACGAGGCTGACCCTCTCCTTACCTCTGAGCTGGTATTTTTAAAAGCCCTATTGTTTCCCACTGCTTTAGAAGGTTAAAAGTCCAATCTCATTAGAAATGCAGTGCATATGTTGTTGTTTAGTATTCTATCGGTGCATTACTTAAAACTACACAGCCAATCATATCTCCTGTGGCCCATGTCTCACGTCATCGCACGGGTGAATTGTAGACACCGGTCTTTTCAAAAGCATTGAATCCTGGTCCCTGCTTTGTAATATCTGAGGATCTTCCTTCTGTCTTTTTGGTATCATAAAGCATTTCCACTCTCTGCTTGGGCAATACAAAGAAACATTCAGGCCTTGAAATCCCATAATCAGCTTTGATCATGCTGCTTTTGGGAAAGTAAGGACAGATGACTTTGTCTTGGTGGAATGTTCCTCCCTGCAAATGCTTTTGAAGTTCTTTTTCTTATTATTTTCTTCTTGATTTAAACCAACCTACTTCCTACTGCTGTTGTCTTATTCATAAGCTATGCACCAAGTCGCTCTTTTCCTCATTGTGCCTGGAGAATTTTCTTATATTTGCTAAGGTGAACAGAAACTGCCAAATAATTGGCTCAAATTGAATTTACAGTGTCACACATACATTTTTCTAATTTGTAGATTCATAGAGTCACCAAGGTTGAAAGACCTCCAAGATCATCCAGTCCAACCACCTACCTACCACCAGTGTTTCCTCACTAAATCATGTCCCTTAGTACAATATCTTGAACACCTACAGGGATGATGACTCCATGGACAGCTCGTTCCAGTGCCTGACCACTCTTTCGTAGAAGAAATTTTTCCAGATATCATATTATTCTTAATGTTGAATTCTTAATTATCAGCAGACTTAGCTTCTGTTCAGAATGGATCTGGTTCTGTCATGCCGAAGTGCCAATTGCATTTAGGCAAGCACATTTAAAATGCAGTGGAGGAGGTTCAGGTTGGATGTTAGGAAGCTGTTCTACTCAGAGCAGTGATGCATTGGCACAGCTGCCCAGGAGTGGTGGGATCACCATCCCTGGAGGTGTTAAAGAACTGTGGTGATGTGATGCTGCGGGACATGGGCAGTGAGCATGGTGGGGTGCGCTGGGGTTGGCCTTGGGGATCTTGGAGATCTTTTCCAGCCTGCATGATTCTGTAAGTCTATGAAATATACTGTAAATGGTCCCCCAAAAGAAGGTAAATGATCAGTCTTTGATTGTGTGAGACTAGTTGGTGCTTAGTATAATCTGTAAAGAACGAACATAATGTCCTGACACCATCAGTATTGACATTTGGCTATAGGAGGTCAAGCCCAAGTGTGTTTCTATGTTGAGTAGCTCTTATCTCAGAAAGTAATGATAAACGTGAGGTATCTTTATTTTATTTGATAACAATAGTAATAACATCTTTACTACTTCATCTGCAAAAGCTCAGTGGTAATTCTCTCTGTGTGCTTTCCATAGAAGTATTTGCAGAGCAGTGTCCATGCTTTGCAGAAACAGATGCTCGAGCTATTTGTTTTTCTTCTTTTTGCTCTAAGCTAGATGAATATAATGTTCTCTTGTGTTGTGAAAGGTTGTTTTTGTATCTCACAGTCACGTTTCAGTATCAGCAAATATTTTAGATGTGAGTTAATAGAGGTACCCCACTGACAGAAGAAGGCTGGCTGGACTTGTAGCATCACATCGTAAATTCCCTCTTCTGCTATGAAAATGCAATAAAATATGTGGCACAGCAGATTTACAATGACAATGCTGTTGCTGTGTTAAAGCAACTATTTCATCTCTTTGTTTTAAAACACAGTTTTTATTGTACTACACACAATGAGTAGTTCCTCCAAGAAATAATGCCTACAAACTTCAGGTTAATATGAATATGATCTCATAATCACTCTTCACCAGCTTGTTACACCATTATCTCCGTGCTGCTAGTAAATTCTAGGAGTTAAATTTTATATGCAAATGTTTTATTTCAACCATCATTATATTCAGCTTATCATGAGCCTGGTTGTGCCCACACCCAGTTACATCAGCCCTGGAAAAATTGAGTTCAATATGTTTTTTACAGTTTTACTGCAGTATTATATTTGCAAGTCCGACCACACGCATGTACTGAGCTTCCCAGCTAGCCACAGCCAGACCTTGTTGGGTGGTGCAGGTGGGCAGGGTCATGCCTGAATGAGGAGCTTTATTAACATAGATTGGTTGTGTAGGACAGTGGTAGCATGGGACAGGGTGTCTTCTGTCTCTAGTTAGAGGGCTGTGTGTCTGCAGGTGCCTTGTCCAGGTGTATCAGTGCTTACCTTCTCACTTCCGTTTTTGCTGTTGGGTTCTGTCTTGCAATGGGAAAGTTGAGGTGGCAACTTTTAATATTAATCCAACTTCACGGCCTCTTTGCTTTCCCACTGTTAGATTGTTGTAGAGGTGTCAGTTCATCTAAGGGTGCTGCAGATCCTGATTCAGCAAAGCATTTAATGTATGTCCGTTACAGTCCTCTGACCGTTCATGGAATCAATAAGGTTGGAAAAGACCACTAAAATCATCAAGTCCAACCATCAACCCATCGCCACCATCATCCTGCAAACTGCAGCTGCTTGTTACTGTAGGAGTGAAGGAAAGAAGAGAGGTACTCATGAATTTACCTGTGTCATATTGAACAAATAAAACCTTGACGCTGGAGAACCTTTGCTAGGGATCTGTAGATGAATATTGCCATGCTAGATGCTAGCTATTGGTAGGTTTTTTTCTGCTTGGTGTTGTTTTTTTTGTGTGTGTGAAATCAGAACAGCATGACTTATGATGGGAGATTTAATGGGGAATTCTATATCATAGAATCATAGAATTAGCTAGGTTGGAAAAGACCTAGGAAAGCCATCAGAGCAAGCCATAGAAGAACATCAATGAAAATCACAGAGTCAAAATGGCTTGTGCTGTTACTCCAGGTCACCAGGAGAGGCTCACCCAACCGGTGGTTTAGGATTAACACGTGCATCAACGCACGTGGATTCCAGTCAAGCCAGGAACTGTCTTTCCTATGGTCACAAGGAAACAGAAGTATTGTATCCAAAGTCACCTGGCACTTTTTCCCAAATTGCAGAATTTCCTTTCTTCTGGAGAACTTCACATTTGCAAAGGAGCACGTTTACGGTAGATTACCACATCAGAAGCGGTGACATCAGTGATTCCTCTTGCAACTTCCCATCGGTACCCTGGGGACAGGGCTGGTCTTCCTCTGGTCGTGCACACTGAGCCCTGGGGACAGCAGGTGCTGTAATATGCCTCAGTGCTGCTGCTCTTGCTGGGCTTTAAAGGCAGTGAACGCTGCAGGAATTACCACAGTGCCCAGCCAATGCCAGCCCCTGATTGCTCTTTATTTCTCAGCGATAATTAACATCATGTTGGCCGGTGGCAGCAGAAAGCAGTGACTGCATGCTCTTTCTATTCCTGCATGCTCAGTGCTGATGAGCTTACTCCAGGTGATTTGGGGATATGGACTATCTGAGGTATTATTCTTAAGGGGGTGTGCTGTTGGACAAGTGGGAACAGTCTTTTGAGTGAGTCAAGATGAATATGACTTCTACTGTTTTTAGGCTTGCTCGGGAGTTGTCCCTCTCAGGATATACAGTGACACACTTTGCATAGTTCCTGGAAGTTGAAGATGTTTTCACAATGCTTTTAGGCTTGTTTAGGGCTTACTAGACAACTTGTTGAAGCTGTTTGATTTAACAAACAGTGTTTTAACAAGCTGTTAATGGGTTAAGGATAATTTACCAGTTAGCTTCTTGCTGGTCTTTTAGGTGTTGCTCAACCAGTTCAATGGCCATTAGAAGTAGGCTGTTCTCTGATCATTAATTTGCAGCTTGGCTGTATATTAAGATGAGATGGATGAGAATATGCTACTAACAAACTGTAGAAAATAGCTTGCATTCCCCAGCAAGGACTAGAACTCTCACAAATCTATGACTATTTTATGACTTTCCCAAGGAGACACCTCTCACCAGAGAGACATTAAAGGTTTGTTGCGAAGATGGTTGGAGCTGATCCCACTGAGGTTGTCAGGGTGGAAAGTATGTGTGTGAGTTTATGCATCCTCACACGCCCTGTGCTTCTCTGTGCAGCCAGGAAGCAGATTCATCCTCCTGCCACATATATTCATCAGGTGTTTTATGACCTCAGGTCCTACTCAAGGAAACATCTAACTTAGCTTGATGGAAGATTTACCCGAGTAATGGTGTCATTAATAGCACCCATGATAAAAGTGGAGCATCACTCCCAGTGATTGTATGGAGCATTGCACGATAGCTGGGATGTCCATAAAATCAACACAAAATTAACTACAGCTGCACAATAGGTGATTAAACTAGTTTTCTCATGCTGTAACTGAGTTAGCCCTCTTTAATACTCATTTAAGAATTCTTTCTCTTTTATAGGACCGTAATGTGCATGAGCCCATTCCTTTCCACCCTTCCTATTACTCTACAGCAATGTCCTGTTCAATACCCTACTTTTATTTCTTATTACTTCTTACAGTCAATCTCCTCTCATCAGCCTGTGTCCTGGGAAGCTTAGCCAAGCAAAGGGGAACTTCATGGGGGAAACTGGTGGAAAAGGAGAAGAACCACACCAAAGTTGTTATGCTAGTCCCATAGCATGAGTAAGTTTTCCAGAGGAAGATTGGCACAGAGTAAATTCCCCTCATTCCATTTCTGTCTTTGTATCTCGGAACTCGCCTATGTGGAGGCCACACGGGACAAGATGATGTCATTTCTTCAGTCTCCTCAGGGAAATCTGGTCTGTAACCTATGTAAAACCTGGGAAATCTGAGGGATAAGGCTTTCTTGCAGACGTGCTTGGGTCTGGTACCCATTTCAAGAATTCTTCGTGATGTAGGGGAGAAATAGCTAGATTTACTTTTGGTGAAAAGCTGTGTCGTTCAGCCTAAGTCTTCTAGGCTGAGTTGTCTGGCATCTGGGAGTCTGCTTCCTAGAATGTGAGAAACATCCCAAACTTCACATAAACAAGGGCTGTAAACAAAAGTTTACAAGGAATGAAATGCAGTGTATCACAGTTGCCAATGTACGTCATTCAAAGCTGAATGAATTTGTCAACCCAAGAACAAAACCAGAGCACTTTGGGGTTCTCTTCCCATCAGTTAGAGTATAAGGTCCCAAGGAATGGCTGTGCTGACCAGCAAAACACAAGGCAGAGAATTTCACTGAGTGATTCCTGGTAGAGCTCAAAACTTGTGATTTGGCCTGTCTACAAGAGGAAGTGTTAGGCCATTTGACTTAGATAATTCTATGAGAAAGAACTTACTGTATCCCAATGCAAATGATTCCGACAGTTAACTGTTCACACTGCTAAACATGCACCTTTTGCTTTTTAGCCTTTGGAATCGATCTTTTAGGATTTTCTCCACAACTGTGAGGTTTTGAGACCTGTTTTAATTTTGAACGAGACTGGAATTATATAATAGTGAGCCGCTGGGACATGGGCCTAGGAGGAAAGAGTTTAATAACAAGGCCAGCAATAGAAAGGATAGATTTGGAAGGACTGATACTGCTGGATTACCTACTCCTTCCACTAGGAGTGGGTCACGATGGAGTTGTATTGTTTTTACCAGCAGATGACTAAAGACAGTTTTCTGGAAAACAAATGCATCCTGATCAAAGAGACTCCTGCCTAGTGAAATGAAACAGATTGAAATCTATTTATCCATTTAAACATTGTGCTAAGCTCCTCTTGGTCCCTGCTGAGCAGATGACGCCTATCCCATCCACCTTTAATCTGAGAAGCTCGCTGCATCTACCAGACCCACTGCAGCAAGGCACTTTCAGGAGACAGAACCCTGCCCTGGGAGGCTGCACGTCTCCGAGGGCTCTTGGAAGGGGAGCAGAATTCCACGTCTGCCTCGGTCCACCCACGCAAACAGGAAGGGGACCGTGCCAGATGATAAGTCCAACTTACCATCCAGGGTAACTGGATGCCAGAGAGGATTGTTTTCATTTCCACGGGATTTCTAATTAAGGGACATGCTTTAACTGTGTTTTCAATGGCTGAACATCCAAATGACAGTTTGATATGAGCAATTTGTCTGGCCGGCTAGATAAATTCATACCAAAGCTAAAGGATTTTCCGTTATAAATGGGTGCACATCCTTAGCTGTGGATCGGATCAAACATTCCTGTAACTAAAGAATCCCCTTTATGTAACAACTTATTTTAACCTTCATTTGCAGTTTTAATGATCAAAGTCTCTCTTTCTCCTGATTTGTCCCCAGTCATGGACTCTGCCAAGTGCTTGTTTTTTTCTTCTGAAGTCTCATTCTTGTTCCAATTTGATGAATGAAGGGAAATGTGCATTCCCATTTCTGCTGTCCCACCCAGACCTAATGAGCAGTAGTATTGTCTGACCGGCTCCTGGGGGAATTTGCTACCTGCATAGCTGCTGGCTGGGCTGTTGCAGCTGCATTTCTTTGGAAGCTTTATTTTCTAGAGATGTGATCCACAGTCTTGGGAGCAGGTAAAGTGAGGGAAGGTGCTGGTGACTTTTCTGCCTGAGGAAGTGAAGTGGGATGTGATTAGGGTATGAGCTGCCCTTTGTTTCTGCAGTATTGGAAATCCATCCAGTCGTGCCAGATGTTGCTTTAAGGACATGCTGCCTTTTATCGTACTCACAGAAATAGATTGAAACCATGTTCATGATATGCATGGCTAGCAGAGGTGATGTGGGCAAATGTTAAGTGGGTTTGTTCCTGTATGAAACTCTCCTGATAACTTTTGAGGGGTTCAGCAAGAAAGACTTTGATACTTAGCGCAGGTTGATGGGAACCGAGCTTTGAAGGTTACGTGGTTGCATGTTCTCCCTTCTCCCATCATCACATGACACCATTCAAAACATGTCTGAGTGGAGAATACAGTTATTTTTGGTACTGTCCCAGAAACTTATCAGGTGAAATGCAATTAGTGAATCAAGTGCTTAAAAATATCTGCCCAGAAGCAGCAGGTACTCTTTTGTTGACTGAGTACAAGAATTCCATTCAGAAGAATAAACACACAAAAAGCTTTTCTTACCTCGTTTCTTCACAGGTGATATTTATCTCAATTCCAGGGATGTTATATTTTTCCTCTACCTTTTAAAATATGCCTGCACCTCTGCAAATCACAGGACTGGAAAATCTTAATTTGCATGAGCTCAGTGAAGATTCAGCTGAAATCCTTGCAGGGTTTGCCTGCCCCGGGTCTTCCTATAGCACGAGCAGCCTGCGTGGTGCTGGAGAGAGGCTGAGAGCAGGGGCGGAGGTGGCCAGAAAATGCAGAGAAGGAATCCATGATTTAAATTCAGAGTGGACCAGAATGGACACAAAGGATGAGGGAAAGAAAAGATGGGAATGAGGAGTCTTCCAAGGTTATGTCTGAAGCAGTGTGATGGGGATGCTGAACAGGACTTGCAAGCAGATAGGGGCTAATAAGCCAAGGGAGACTGGGATAGAGACTGCTGCCTGGGAATGGATGCAGGTGGCTGGAGACAGGTAGCTGGGTGGGAGTAATAGTAACGGGAAAGTATGGGATGGAAACGGTTGTTAGTGGTAGAGGAGGGAAGTGCAATAGACCAAGTGCAGGGACAAGTTGCACCAGGGAGATTCAGGTTGGACATTAGGTAATAATTTTTCTCTGAGAGAGCGGTCAGGCGCTGGAATGGGCACCATCCCTGGAGGTGTTCAAGGAACGTTCAAATCTTGTACTGTGGGACATGGTTTAGTGGGAAATACTGGTGATAGGTGGACAGTTGGCCTGGATGATCTTGGAGGTGTTTTCCAACCTTGGTGATTCTATGGTTCTATGACAAAGAACGGATGTACATGGAAGAGATACATAAATAGGACACAGAGTGGGGACTTGCTGGCTGGGCAAACTGAGACAAAGTGTTATAAGGAGGAGTACCGGGGTCATGTGTGGAACAAGGAGCTCAAGATAGCCACACAAATGGTGGTTTTCAAAGCAGGTCATTTTGAAAGGGCTGTGCTGAAGGTGCCAGACTGTGGGGCAGCAGTGGAAAAAGCATAGAGTCATTTGAGTTGGAAGGAACCTTAAAAGGTCATCTAGTCCAACTCCTCTGGACAATGCGTTCATTTCTCTCCAAGCTGCAGCCAGAGACATGACATCCCACCATATCTGAGTTCTTCACCACCTCTGCCACTTCTGCTGTCCATGACAGAGAATGTCTGAGGCCGGCTGAGGAAAAAAAATGGGCTGATTGTAGAAAAAAGGCATGTACATAATTGCCTGCACTCCAAGGACTTAAGGCGTGGGCCATCTTGAGCTGTGCATCCTCTAAGTGTGGAATGATTGAATTTGCAACTGTACTAATGTTTCTCTGAATGTAGTCTTGATAAATAGTACAGAGCAATGGGTTAAGAAGATGGGGAAGGATTATACTGTTCAGAAGGGAACAGCTTTAGCAGATAACTAATTAGAGATAACAGTAGTGGAGAGCACAAGGCTAATACATCATGGCTGAAATACCCACGTTTATTAATAAAGCCAGCAGGGAAGGACTGTCTCTGTGTTCTTATTTTCTATGTGTTTGATAGTCCCCAAAGACATCAAGGCTCCGGTGCTGGGCACTGAAAACTTTTACAGGAAGATGGTATTTGCATTAAGAAGCTCAGTTCAAATAGACAGGGCGGACGCAGAGTGGGAGAGGAGCAAGAGCGCTGAGAGGTAAAGCAGGTGGCAATGGTTAGCAGCAGAGCTGATGGCTGGACTTCTGAATCCCAGGGCACTGATGTATCTGTTAAATTGTACTGTTTGCACTCGTGCTGAAGCCAAAAGGAGGTCTGAGTAAATGCTCAAGGCTAAAAGCACTATGGGATGTCTGCCTCAGCAACCAGAATCTGAAATGGGTTGATTTTGCGTTTTTTAAAGGAAAAAGTGAATGAATCTGTTCTTATCCTGAATGGTCCTGCTGCCACCGTAGCACACACTGAGCGCTTTGTTATGAAAGGAGAAATCCCATTAAAATCAGAAGGGCTGCAGCCCTGAGCCATGGAGGGAGATGCAGACATACTGGAAGCTGTTTGTATTGGCTGAGAAACGCACGGGTTAACAGTAGTTTTAGCACTTTCACAGGGCCTAGAAATGCCCTCAACGCTTTGCAAGACAGGTTAAATAAGTTGTTAATTACTAGTCCTGAAGATTTATGTAATGCAGCGTTAGGGCAGCAAGAACTGAAGCTTTGATTCCAGGGTACATGAGGGCGGTTCTACCAGGGAACACGCCAGCTTTGTGTCCTCCCTGCCCGGAGCAGCCCCTTGCTCCCAGAGCATTGATTCACCCAATGTTTGCATGCTCAGATTCCGTACTAGACTTAGCAGGAATTCACACGAGTCTTTTTGTATACAAATCTCCAGTCGTCTTCCCTCCTATCAAAAAAGGCTGAGAGTGCCAGTATGCTGCAAAGTTTCTTTCTAGGAGTTTCCTGGTCATTTTTAAAAAGTGAAAGTTTTAAAACTAATTTAAGTGCGTTCCCTTGTTTGACTAGAAGCCATAAAGCCATCAGAAGAAGTGAATCTGGATAGCTTTGTCACAACTGAAAAAGTGTACGACAGCATATGTTTTAGCTGAGTTTATGTGGGACATCCTGCTGCTAAAATCAGCCTACGGAATGGTCAAATTTCATTGAAGTAACATTCAGGCTATTTTGTACTCAATTAAACGTTTATTTAAAATTTCCTCTTGATTTACTGATGCAAATGTATTGTTCATTTTTCACATACCAAGCGCTGTTGCTTAGTCTCAGGGGAATTATTGTTACAAATTTAACAACTGTGACATATTAAAAAGCACATTTAAGGAAGAAATTAAGGGTTGAAAGGATGTGACCAAATGTTTCCGTAGCGTTTGGCCAAAATGTCACTGAAATGCCAACGTGATTTTTACAGGAGTTAAAATCAGAGCTTCCAGAACTCGTCTTCCCACCAAAGAAATAAAATAAATCTCGTCTGCATCGATAGCAAGCATACATCCATTGCACTTGCCAGAAAATCGTCTCCCAAGTTTTATTTTCATTTTAGAAACTACTTTTAACCGCTGGGTAATTAATGTGTTAGCTCTGTGCTATGCAGCTGATTAGCGAGGAGGAAGTCAATAGCTCAGAGCATGGAAGCAAAAAATGTTCAAATGAGATGCTTCATGGAGGCACCTGCATCCCTAATTAATGGCCAGGTGGTAATGTCAGAAACCACTTTTTCAGGAAGTTCTTTGAAAGTCAGACCCCAAACTGGGCATTGAAAAATAGAAAACTGAGACATTGATGATTGCTTCTGAGAAACACGAGCCTACTGTCAGCGTGGATTGTGAAGGGCGCACGTGCAAGTCTGTGGAACTGTGTTCGTGCTTATTTTCCTATAGTCTTGGTTGCCTTGATAAGTTATCAGAACAAGATTGTTCCAAGGGCCGTGAAAGCCTATTAGGGCCCTCAGGGCACCGGGGCAGGAAAGCCTTGATGCTGATGCTAAGTGTTCTGGTGGGCAGTTTGAGGAGCAAAGCTGTTTTCTCTGAGTTGTGAACCTTTATGTGGATGATTCGCTTTGAGATTTTTAAAGACAGCTTATGGTGGCAGTACTGAAGTGCAGAACAGCCACACCACTGCTTTCTACAGGCTGGGGCAATTGTTGCACACTTTAGAAACGAAGCAAACTGTGCTGCTAATTAGCACTGGTATGGATGACTGGATGACCTTCCACAAAGACAGGCTGACTAGAAATCTGTATCAGTGTAGATCAGTTAAAAATCTCTTCCCAGTTATGAAAAATGATGCTCTTTTTACTTGCTTCTGTGCCAGCCCACGGCCACATCTCACGCACGCGGAGCAGTGCTGTGTGCCATGGGAGCTGGGACCAGGCCTCAGAGATGGCTGCCTCTCCCACACACAGGATGGGGTGCTGTCACTTCTACAGCAACACGTGGAAGATTTTGTTTAATTCTTCTGTAGGGCTGTGATCATGTATGTCCAGGAAAGCATCATGTTTTTTCCTCTTTGTTTTGAAGCCACTGATTATTTTCAGTTCTGTTAAAAAAAAAAGAAAAAGAAAAAAAAGCGCATGAAAAATCTAGTGGTTGGCAGCCCTGCCCACAGCAGGGGACTTGGATCTCAGTGGTCTTTAAGGTCCCTTCCAACCTAAGTCATTCTATGATTCTATGAAAAACAACATGCTTGAGTATTGCAGTCGTCCTAACCTCTACGTTTTTCTGAACTTTCTCTTCTGAAGAGCTTGGTCCTGCCTTGTCTGGAATGTGTTCATTGAATCTCAATGCACATGGCAGCCTGTGATCAGCTGCAGGACCATGTGGGAAAGGACTGGTTTGGCTGCAGAAGGGATGGAGCAGCAGCAGCTCCTTCGGACCGTTCAAGGGCATGTGCTCAGCTTGCCATACATCATTATGGAGACATTAGGGCCCGTGGCTTGGCAGCAGCTGTGACATTAAAATGTATAAGATGTTACCAAAGGAAGCACTTGGCAAAATTTTTTTGGCTTCCCTAGACATAAACAACAAATTTTCTGTACAATGGTTAAGTTATGACTGGGAATGAGTCACTAATATATTTAGAAGGATGTCCTCTCTGGAGACCACAGCTGGCTAAATTAAGCCAAGAGAGGGCAACCCTGGTGGCTGAGGGGCACAGCGGGGAATTCCCAGATGGCTTCCTGAGATCTATGTATTACACACCGCTGCCATCCTGAATCTGTGCAGGACAGATTTTCCAGTGCTAGAAATAGATGTGGCCCTTTGCTATCTGTGCAGATAAGCCGATTCATGCCAGCTGAAGAGTCTTCTTTGGGAGCAGATGTACTAGTGAGGAGGTATCTTAGTCATATGGATTTCTGGTAGCTTAAGGGAGATAGCCGCCATGGAATTCAAAGGGCACTTTGAGCATTTTGTGGCTCTCTGGAGATAAATGTAGTTTTTGCATCTGATAAGCCAGTTCTGAAGCGCAGATTTCCACTTTGGCATTAACCTGCAGCTCAGCAGCTTTTATATCCGACCCAGGCTATAAAATGAGTTCTTTATGCTATGCTTTACCTTCAAAAAGAAAGTGTGGTGAAGATGTAGCGTCCTAGTTCAGAAAAATCCACAGCAATGACCTGCAGCTTGGAGCAGTGTATCTTCATTCTTGAATGATGTAGTAACTGCTTAGCTTGTACAGCTGATTTTACAAAAATATTTATTTCAGGGAAATTAATTCCAGCGCACTTCTAGTTTCTCCTTTTAGAACTTCTCCTTGTTCCTTCATTTGGCTCTTGATGAGGTGAGAGCTGCAGCGATGGCATGTAGAAACTCTTGTTTGCAATAACATCACTCCAGCAGCGCAGTCTGATGAGGAGGACCATAAGGCTCTATGTGGCCATACGCACTGACACACCGACACCGCGGTGTCGAAATGCAAACGGGAAAGACTCCACATCTGCCTGGTAATGTAACAAAGCAATATTAACATTTTCATAAAATGTTCTGAAAGCAGTTTGGTTTGGCTCGCCATTCAGATACCGGAGCCAAGGAGACTGTCCTGAGTGTGGTGCAAGCAGAAAAGCAATACGGTGTAGTAAATGAGGCTGCAGGATCTGAAGTGCTATTTTAATAAGGCTGTAAATGTGGCAGAGCATTGTAAAATCCCTTGTTTTTCTGCTTGTGCCCACATATTTGAAAAAAGGCAAGAATATCCTGCACAGCACACGGTACATAGTTTAGGGACATAGTTTTCATCCCGATGCTCCCTACGATGTTCGCAGGAAGTTCGACCTTTATTTAACATATTTTATATATGATATCTGATTTATTTGCTAATTTTCTCAATTATCCAAAGTTTAAAAATAGGTGCTGGTTGAGAGTTATAAGGATCATCTTGCAAACACTAAAAGAAGAAGAAAAGAGAGCGGACTTCATTTCAGTCAACCTGTCAGGAAAAGGTACCAGCAGGGATTTTTAATCCAGCAGCAAAAGAAATAAGGTGAACTGGTAGTTGAGAATCTCAGGATTCACAGTTCTGAGCAGGAAAATTTAAACAAATATGAACACTGAGTAATTAGACGTTACATTTTACAAAGGGATGCCTGAATGCTTCCTTACCGGCCATGCAGGGAGGGAACTCTGATTCAGCCACCGTTCAGGTGGGTAAGTGCAGGACTTGGGGGGTTGGAATCCCACTGCCCCTGGGACAGAAGTTGAATCAGAGCGGTTATAACCATCCCTTCAACCCCTGATGATTTTTATTGCAGCTGGAATTTCCAGACTGAACCCGTTGAGGTCCTTGGTAGCTCTGCCTGTGTACTCCTGGACAGGTTTTTATTTGCATGCTAATTTGGGAAATGGTTGTTCTTCATATGTGTACTTGTATTTACATGTGAACAAGAGTATTTGTTCTTCATCAGCCTTTGTTCTCCTATTTTTAAAAGGGTTACTCATCCCTTCAAAGATTAGAATCAGCTTTATCTGATTTAGGTGACAGTTCTCACCCCATGAGCAGCAAGAAATTGAAATGAACCGTTTCTGGAATGAGCTGTTGTTGATCCAGGCTGTCCAACAAGTACTTGAATAACAAATATCTCTTACCAAACCAATGTTGGTTCATGAACAGAGAAAAAGAATGAAGTTTGCTGGATTGCTTGTTTGCAAAACACAGTTCAGCTCTTTCTTTGCCAAAGTCTAGCTGTCAGGAACTAGATCCTTAACTGCTATAAACCAGCTCAACTCATTGACTTCAGTGGGGTGGTGGTGATCTACATTAAGTGATCATTGAGACTCAAGAGTGCAGCAAGACAGCAGTGTGAAAAAAACAAATGAGGGGGACAGTAGCAAAAACATTTCAGGATAGCCAGAGAGATTTCTGGGATGAATTGCAGATATGGTCTGTTTTCTGCAAAGATAAGTTTTTTTGTTTTTTTTTTTCCCATCTCTTATCTCCTATTTCTCTTAGTGCTAGCAAAGATCAAATGTGAAGCAAAACTTGTAAGGAGGGGGAACGTTAGCGCAAGTGATGCAGCAAGGGGTGTGGACAACTTTGGAAACAAATCTCTTTGTCTTGACAGCTTTTGCCCTCCGTTTTATCAGCTGGTTCCATGGGAGTGTCGCTTCCAGCTAGAAAAATTGCTGTGCTGACGTTGCTGTTAATGTATTATCACCATTGCAGGAGCACCATCTGATCAAATACATCAGATTTTCCACTGAAGTTAGTTGTGTTTATTGGCTTAGCAGTGCAACTGGCTTGAGTGTAAAAAAAAAAAAAAAAAAAAAAAAAATCCCAGCAATTTCATATGTTTGAAACCCAAATCATTTGCTTGATCTTGTCTTCTCTGGTTTGGTCATGAGACAGTTGCATAAGGAGGCATCTCGCCCAAAGAGGGAACACCGTGAAACAGTCAGTTCCTCAACGTGGGCATTGTTGTAATATTCTGCACTAGTGTGGGGGTGCAGAATGTTGTTGCTTTTAAATGTCTTGTATTTGTCTTTGGATAGGCATGAAGTGGAATGCAGATCTGAAATGAGCTGAGCTCAGGAGTTGGTTCAGTATAAGCAGACGGGTATAGAGGTCGTGCTGAGTCAAGCAACTGTATAAGAAAAATTCACTCATCTGAATGAAACAACCTGAGGAGTAAAGCAACTAGGATGTCATTGCCTTGCACTGAGAATGGGTCTCTTGGCATGTCGAGGTGTGAAGGTCTGAAAATTAAGCAGGTGACCTGAGGGTTCAGCTGGGTTGGAGAGGAACCTTGGTGAAGATGTTCCCCTCCTGTCAGAATGGTAAAATCCATCCTTCAGCACTGAGAAACTTTCTATTATTGTTTTTGGAGAGAATTTGCTGTCGTTTAGCATTCATGGCACTTGGAAAGAGGAATTAAATAAGGTACATAATTAAGGTTATTAGCATTATTTATTGCCACTGTTGTAGCGTTTAGAGGCCCTTCCTTTTTCCTACAGCTTATAAAAATACATAAGTAAAGACAGTTCTTTTTCAAAATGCTTTAGTTTAAGAACACTGTTAACATAATGGAAATACTCCCCCTAAATGTGAAGCAAGATCTCTTTTCTAGTGAGCAGATACTAGCAGCTACCCAGGATATGCCAATGACTTCACTTACTGCTCATCTGCCTTTCATGTTTCATGGTTGAAAAAAATGTTGGTATGAGATTTCTAAATTACTTCTGCAGCAAGTAACGTCTGCAGAAGTGTTTTGAGAGAGTTGATCTGTAAAGTTATGTGAATGCCAGGGCATGCATAGAATCACGGAATAGTTACGGTTGGAAAAGACCCCTAAGGTCGTCTAGTCCAACTGTTGACCCATCACCACCGTGCCCACTACATTCATTAATACTTTAATAGTTAAGGAGCTGCTGAATCTAATTCTAACCATAGGAGGCATTTTTAACAAACTTTTGTGGAAGGTGACAAAAATCTGCATGTTGGCTGTAGAGTTTTAAACCACCTAAAAAATGAGAATGCTAGTCAACAGCTTCTCCATTATCCTGCTACACTGCAGAAGTCCTTACACACATAGCCCAGCTCACTCCATCAAATCCATCACAGCTGAAGGTTTGGCCCAAGAGATGTATCCAAAATACTGTAAATTCCTACAGAAAGAAATTCTTTGCCTCCATTAGCATTTCAACACACACTCACTACAGAGATCTCACTGGGGGTAAAGCATTAAAATCCTTTCAAAAGTGGTTTAGTTAGCTAATTAGACAATAAACATAAACCTGATGCATCCAGCTGTACAAATAAAATGTGACTTTAAAGTTTCATGTCCTGTGTGCAGAGTAGTCTTGAACTTGAAGCCAAGGCGGGCCGAGGGAAGGTGGCTGGCGTACAGCTCAGTAGTGCAACCTCGGGAGAACTGAAAGAGAGTTTATTTTAAGAGTAACTCAAAGGAACTAAGTACCAGTTACCACAAATAGGGCGATCTTTATCTTCCTTTGTTGGCTTGTGCGGAGGGAAAAGAATCTCAAAGGAGTTGCGCAGCCGCAGGCTTCAGAGAGAGGATATCGCCCTCACATTGCTGACATGTCTCTCATTTTTTGGGTGCTACCTTACCGCTGAAGGAAATTAACAGGTCATTTTAATGCCCTCTTACGCCCTTGGCTCCTGGGTAGGTGTGATCAAGTAGCTAAGCGCTCACACAAATGACATTTCTGCCCTCCACGCTCTGCATCCATCCTGCAGTTGGTGAAGGGGAATTAGGTTCCCCCGGTGCAGTTCTTTGGCTTTGGCTATCCTGGAGCGGCACCTGTAAGCGCTCACTTTGAGAGATTGCTAATGTGCTAATTACCCGGGACCCAAAAATGCAAGCTGTAAACAAATGAGGACTGTATTTATAATCCATCAATTTTATGACCTTCTGATGGTGATGATATCAGTGGAGTTTACATTGGGAGCCCTTGTACTCCTCCAGGGCAGCTGTGCCCTTATGTTTTAGTTACAACTCGAAGAAGATTTTGCTAATTTACTTTGTAGTAAGCGTGCTTAAGAAAAATATTACCTTCCCTAAACAGCTGAGCCCGTTACCAAGTCTCATTTTTAAATAACGAAAACACAGGGACTGTCAGTACCTTGAGGCTGTATTGTCAGGTGATGGGCTGTTTTCAAAACATCCATGGCAGAAAGTAATGACTTCAGAGCAAAATATTGTTCTCATTGGTATAAGTTGCTGTGAGACAAATCCCACACCCTCTGATGTCAATGGAAAGACTCCGTTTGACTTCAAAGAAGGCTGGATCAGGCCCTAAAAGAAAAGTTGCCATCGTAAAACACCACAAATGCTTTATGGTTCATGTGTTTAAAAATCCTCTGCTCAACGGTGATCTTCTGTACAGTTTACCTGGCTACATGCAACTTGGAATTTTTGTGTTTGCTTTGCAGTGGATTTATGACAGAAGAACGCCCGTAAAGTCTGATTTGTGAAGTGTTAAAATGATGTCCTGGAAAGCCACACAATGCCAAAGTACACAAGATGCCCTGTAATACCTCAGCTCGAGGAAGGCTGTCCAACTTCCCCGATGTTACTAAGTTCTCACAAAGAAAAACAATGCTGCTTAACCATAGACAGATGTATTAAAAATAGCTAGATATTGTGCCCTTGTTCTTTTATTGGAGTCATTAGCTTTTCAATCTAAATTCAGATTAGGGTTTGAGGACAGAACTGTTTCCTGCATTTTTCCAAAGCTTTCATTTGAGCAAAGTTTTAAAAGTGGACAGGATGGGGGCCTCAGTGTCCATGGTTATGAGCCCCTGGAGCTCAAAGCCCAGAGATAACTTTATTAGCTCCAGACCAGCAGCAGATGCAAGCTATTCAGTGTCATTTCTTTCTCTCAGCCTTGCACCCTGCTTTAAACATGGGTTATAAATGGGATTTGTTCCTTAGGGTTGCTTAGGACGTGGTTGATCAGAGCTCCGTTTTGTCCTGCGTATCTCCAATACCCAAATGGCCGAGAGGGCCTCGCTGGAACCCTGAGGCTGGATGATCCATGAGGTTACTCACCAAAAGGTGCTCAGGAATGCACCTACAAGTGAGTGCTTTGCTTATGCTGCAGAGCTTGGGGGCACATGTCCCCCCCCACCCCCCCCGGGGTGGCTTCCCTGGGCTGCAGCATGGAGCAAAGGGCTCCGAGAGCCCCTGGGAGAATGCTGCCCTCAGCTCAGCAAGCTGAGCTTTGGCGGCCTGTTTGCAGGGCAGGCAGCCGGCCAGACAGCTGGATTGCCATGGCAAAGACAGTGTCTGGCCTTTTTAAAAGAGAAGCTTGCTAGATTTATGTGCGGGAATGGATGCAGTCCTTCTGGAGTTGACGCGGCCTAATGAATGAGACGGGGAGTAAAATACTTTATACTCGCTATCAGGGGTTAACGATTCCTGCCCTCTCAGTTCTCCCCTGCTCACGTTTTCCCCCTCCTCCAGCCCCAGTCCCCCTGCTGCGCCTCTATTTCCCGAGCAGTGGCACCACCTGGTTTGTTTTCTGTGTCAGGTATATTACAGACTGTCTGTCAGAGGTTAACTGCCACAGCTCAGCCTGTTCCCATGTAGGACCTGATCTAAACTCCCTTCCATGCTTGGGTGCCTCTTGTTTAGTTTCCCAAAATGTAATAGTACTGGAGAAAGCAGGTTTTGGGGGCCTTTTTAGTTTTTTTGGTGGTCAAGAGGATTGCCTCTCTACTTGTTCATGGTCTTGGGAGCCCACTCTGTACCGCTGCGTCTCTCTGCCTGTGTGCTAGAGTTTGAGACGTTCCACGAAACAAAGATGCACTGAAGTGGAGATGTGGCACTGAGGGACCTGGTCACTGGGCATGGTGGGGGTGGGGGTGGGTTGGGGTTGGGCTTGGGGATCTCGGAGGTCTTTTCCAACCTCAATGATTCTGTGATTCCTGGAGGTTTTTAAAAGTCAGCTAGAAAAATGCCATCTCACTCATGGGCTCTCCTTGGTAGTCGCTGGCAGAAGCCTGGATACAGGGTTGCTTGGTGGTCTTGGTACTGTGCATCTTGTAACTGTCTCACAAACTACACACAAACACATCCTCTCAGGGAGAATGAGGACATCTTACTGCAAGTCTTTAGGGCCAGACTAAACCTTTTCCAACTCGTCAGTATGTGAAAGGAACATCAGCATGAAACTGAGCTTGATGCGACCCCCTTGTAGATGTGCACTGGGATAGGGACCTTTATTTGTATCTCCACATGCTGTTTTGTCCTTGGACCACTGCCTTGTTTTGTAAATGAGGGAACAATTCCTGTCTTACCATTAGCATGGTTATTGTCTGCGAGATTCTTTTCTCTGCTGGTGCTGCAGCTGGGAATTGCGTGATGAACCGGGGACTGGATGGTCCCAGCATTAAGGCCTTGTAATGCTGGCTGGGAAAATGGGGCAGTTCCTAGGTGGGGCTGACCCTTAACTGAACATTTCCTGGGGGCCACTGTTTGTATGCTGTTCACCTTCTGCATCCCTGACATACGGTCCTACAAAATATGATATGCAGCAGTACAAAGGACCACCAGCAGCCACTTCATTCAGTGAGAGCGGTATGCTGAATTGATGAAGCAGTACATAATGCTAAGTGCCGTGAATAATCACGCCCAAGGCATATCGAATTGGGCTCTGAAAATTAATGGGCACTTTTGACCTCCCGTCTGTGTCTCAGCTCCTTGCCTATAAAATGGGAAGTGTACCACTTTCCCATTGTGCAGGGTGAAAAGTAATTAATTAATAGTGGGCAAGCACTCGTGTATTACACTGAAATGCTCTTTAGAAAAACCGAGGGAGAAATTATTAGTCCTGCCTTAAGAGCAGAGTTTGGGCTGCAAAAGAAGAGATAGAAAGACATGGTGCATAGTGAGGGGGAGCAAAATACTGAATAGCTGCTCATTCATTCAGCACTATTCACTGTGCGTGAATAAGATTACGTAAAAAATGGCCTGAAATGATGCTGTAATTAAGGACCACATCATGAAACATAAGCACAAGGGAGCTGTAGGGAGATGTCTGCTTCTCTTAATTTGCCACGATTTTGAAATCTAAATGTGGATTTTTTTTTTAAATGTCATTTTAAGTAGCGTTCCTCAGGGCAGAAAGCTTTTGTTCATATAAAGGTCTTGAGTTTGATTAGCCATTAATTGCTTCCCCTTTGCTGTTCAGTCTTTCAGAGGAATGAATTCTTACAAGACTGTGCCCAGAAATAACACGTTTGCCAATACAGGTACAAATAGAGCTTCAGAGAAAGAATCAAATTGTGTGAATCTGGGGAAAAGCCTTCTATTTATGTGGCTTTAGTCACTGAATCAGAAACAGTAACTTATGTCAAGTGACTCAGAGAAGAGAGCACATTCCTGGATTAATAGTTACAGAGATCAGCTAAAATCAAAGCTATAATTCAAGGTTACTTATGTAATACGCTGGATAATTCTGGTAAATCGTAAACTGCAAAGTCTCAGCACAAGTTTTTGATGTTAAGGTTTTATTTTTTTCCAAGTGATTCACGATGAAAAGAGGATCCAGAATACAATGAATTAATTGTCAAACACTGGAGTTAAGTTTCCTAACTGGAACAGTAGGCAAAAGGACGGAGCTAGGCGATGCGGAGCAACATAGAGGAAACATGTTCTTAGCTCAGAAGTATCAACAGAGCTATAGTTGGTAATAATAAACAATACTGTTGTTGATGTGCATTTTGCAAAGGTTAGGGTTGATTTTTATCGCCAGAAACATTTTTCCTTGGAGCTGCATTTGCTGCATTTTTCCAAGTATTTTGCGTTGCCTATTAGCCTCTGGAACACTAGAGCATCTCTAACATCACTGAGTGTCTCTTTGCCAAGTTCCAGGAATAGAAGAACAGCTACCAAGAAAGGTCGTTCTTCTGATATTCCAACTTGCACAGTGAAATGCGAAGCATTTGAAAAATAAGTCTGGGAACTTGGCTAGTGCTCCTTGGGGATTACCCATCCACAACCCATTGCCTCTTTTACAGAGCAGATGGCAGAATTGAAATGAGTAGGTTTCACTAGAAGAACACGCTCGCGGACTGGTTTCATACATCCCCACCAAGGAAAACATCTCACTCGAATGGAGCGTGACATCAGATTGTCCTCTGCCATCTTCCTCCCAGGCACATGGCTAGCAGACGCTGACTCACGCACACATGAAGAGGAGACCATTCCCATCTCGTGGTCTTGTGGTTCCGTCAGTTCCCTCAGACCAAAGCAAGCCACTGCTTAGCAAGGCACATGGGTCCCCTCCGCTCCCACCATCTGGACCATGTTGTGATGACAAAAGACAGAACGTGTGACCGTCTTCCAGGTCTAATTGCAAGCAGAGAACAAGGAGAGCTGTACCCCTTACAGGAGGTACTTTTAATGCTTCTGATCTTGATCCCTCCTGAATTTCTTTCGTACTTATTTGCTATATATATATATATATATATATATAATATATATATATATAATATATATTATTTGCTAATGCAAATTAGTTTCAAATTTATCCTGATGAATTTGTAAGTTTATCGCTGTACGCTAAACACAATGCCAACCAGGCCAAAGAAGTGAACCAAGGTGGTGGGTTAGCTCTAGCTGTTTTTTCTTCGCCTTAGACCCATGCAGATGGATAGGTGTAGTTCTTTGGCTCACAGAGTATGAAGAAATGCCTTCAGCCTGGATAGGAATGCAGCAGGTGCTATAAAGGGAGAAAACAAATAGGTGAGCTGAAGACACTCCTTTCAAAGCACCACTCTGTGTGTTCCTATCCCAAAGTCCTTTGCAATCGCAGGGAAAGACTCTGATTTACTTCTGCGGTCCTTGTGCCCTTTCAACTTGAGTAATACGGCAGGCTTTTCCAGACACCCTTACATAACATGGAGGTGACCCATGAACTGAACTAATAAACATGACCGGTTGAGCTCCTGGAGATCAGACTTCACTGTCTCGGACAGTTTCACCATCAGTTTTGGTTACTCCACAGTCAGGGTCTTGAACTTTTCTCCCTTACTGTTATTTCTCTTTTATATTTAACCAGCCCCTCGTTAGGCATGAATTGATAATCATTTTTCACGAAGCTGCTTTTTTTTTGACCCACACAAACAAACAATTAATAATAGTTATTCTTAGAGCTAGAGTGTAATGCTTTGCATGCAGCTGCCTTTGATTATCATATTTTGGAGGCCTCTCTATTATTTTGCCCTCTCAGAAAAGCCTTATAATGATGTTATAGTCCCAGATAGCACTGCTCAAACTTTATAAGTCTGAAGGACCAGAGCGGGACCAGTTGTCAGGAGCTGGCGGCTGCAGCCCTGTTGTGTGGCTGCTTACTTGCTCAAGGCTGCTGTCAAGGAAAAGCTGAAATTCAATGACAAGGAAGTGGTGAGGGAGTTTCTGCTGGTGGATCTTGAGTCCTGGTGCCCAGCAACATGGCTCTTGAGAGTAGGCCATTCAGATCTTTCCTTTTTCCACATTTACCAGATTGTTGCATAGGGCTGTGGGTGTAAATCTGCAAGCCAAGTAGCTGGGGAATGGTGTGAACTGAGTGGGTTTGATGGTGCTTGGGAGCACAGTGCCTCATTTTGGAGCTAGCATTTGGGTTTTCTCCTACAAAAGCCTGCAGCAGCCTTGCTGACTAGCAAGGTTGCCACAGAAATCATTTGTTTGATTTTTTTTTTCCACTTGTTCATTTGCTTCTCCTTAAAGCCCCTGAGTTTTAGGAAACTGTTCCAACCAAACTGGAGCTTCCACAGAGACTAAGGTGAAAATCTTAGATTGTTTTCCTTATTCCTCAAGTGAACTCCTTATTCTTCAAGTGAAGAAACAGAAAAAAATAGGAAGGTGGGCCTGTACTTTTGAGGATCAATGAAGGAGAAGTCAACACTGCCTGGAGCGACATGTGCAGAGTGGTGCAGAGCTACGTTACGTATAACACCAGTTATTCCACAGCTGCATCTTTCTCTAAAGTAACTTACTGAGACGTTAAAGTAAGTCCATTTCATTACTAAAGCAGGTTTTTAAAGTTTGCTTCAGATGCATTACAACTTTTCAGTCCTGATTCTCCAAAGAGGCTTACATTTGTGGGTTGCATAATGAGCGCTCAGAGCACGCAGAACTGATGCTCTCAGTAGAGCTGGTGGGATAATACTCTGTTGCATCAGTTTTCAGATGGCTTAGTGGCTGCTGATACCCAACAAAAACAGTATAAGAAAAGATAGTTTCTCATTTTAAAAAAAAAAAGTAGGAAAATGTTGAGGAAAGGGATTTTTTTTTTTTCATTTTCCTCTAAATTTTTCAGGGGAAAATAAATAGTTTCCTGAATAGCTCCAGCTTTAAATAGTTCCTTTAACTGTCTTGGTTTGTCGAGTCAGGAATATAGCCAACGAGGATTCTTAGGTTCTTTTTATTGTTATTTTTTAAGCAGGCACATACTCACAGAGATTAGCTATGGATAGAGGTATGGACGGAGAAACTCTGATGCATGCATAGATTTGGCAGATACAACTTTAGTCACTAAAGAGCTTAAAACTACAAAGCAGTTCTGTCAGCTAGAGAAAGCCAAATGTATTTTTAAAAAAAATCTGATATTTTAAGTGTACAAAAGCCGGCGCACAGCTGGCCAAACCTTCAGAGGTGCAGTCTAGCTTTTGAAATGGTCATGTTAGAGCCCCAGGCTGGGGCCTTAGGGTGCTACCAAACTGTAGATATTAAGATCAGTTTCTGGGCCTGGGCACCAAGGTTTGTTACAACACTTATTTATTACCAGTCTCATATAGCTCATTCCTGGTAAACAATGCAGGTTTTATTATGTGTAAGTAATAGGAGACCTTTGCTTTTTTTCCACTAACAAACATGCCATGGGTAATTATTCCTGTATTAAAACGACATGTGGACATATTTGCGACATGCAACAGTTCCATTTCTTTGAAGAGAAGTATTATTCTAAACAAAGTTAGCCACCATTTATTTCGAGGGGCTCTTGCGTTTCTGTGTTCGAAACCCTTTGCGGCTTTCCTTGTCTATTTGATAATCATTAACATGTTCCGTCGTTAACCTTCAAGAAGCTCTGCTTGAAACTTTATATGCAACTTTTCAAACATTTGTCTTGCATTGCAGACTGTGGTTTGCTGGGGCTGTTTTTATAATCACTAGTGGTAAAATCAGGAAGATGAAAAATGGGTGTGTATTGAAAAGCAGTGTATCCAGCATTCTAGGTCTTAAATTAGAGTGATGAGCATAAACACTGCAAACAGAGCTTTTTCAACTCGATTGCAATTATATCTGAAATTACCTACAATTACCAGTGACCATCTCAAAGCTAGAAATTAACTTTGTAGGCACTCCTCCAGATGGATCAGCTGTTAAACGTGCCGTCTCGTGCAGCTGAATGGAGGGGAGGAAAAAGGGGGAAGAGTCTGCAGAATGGCAGCCATGCTCTTTTGTAGCTCAAACTTGTGATGTTTGCCTGCCATGGAAGTGCATGCTTTCCGTTTCAATTAAACCCATACCACTTTCTGAGATGTAGTTTGGGAAACTGTGGCTTTGCTGACGTTTGTGGGCTCTAACCTTGGAAGCCAGTGCAGAAAGTGGCTCTTTACTTTTGCTGTGCAAGCTGGCAGTCAGCTGCCGGAGAGACCCCTATCTTTCCAAACAGACAATCCTACATATCCCCTGGCTGCTGGCTGCCGTGCAATTTGCAGAATCCAAAATGCAGAGGTGAATTAATGCAAGCAGGAAAATGTCTCTGAATGCCCTTCCCTGGCTTTCACATGGGTCCACAGTGCGTTCCCTTCTTGCGTGCAGCTCGGCGAGCTCTGCTGCTGGTAAGCAGGCTGTCCTTGTCTCCCTCCCCATGTCAAGTCCTGAGCAAAAGGTTATGCTTATGGCACATCCACTTACTGCCTGAGCAGCTAGAAAGTAGGGTTTTCTAATTCCTGCTCTGCCTGATGAATTCCTGCTGTTCAGCTGGTCTTCATAATTCATTTGACTAACTCTAAACCCATTTCTTACGTGGCCACTGTGGATAGAGACATTCATACTCTTCTCCCTCTTCCTCCAGAATCCACTGGCGCACAAGGATGTTGCCATGGCTCCGTGACTGTCGTGGGCTTGCTGATTTTCAGCTGGTGGAGCGGAGGGAGGTATTTTGCTCAAAGCATCTCAGAAATGCTTGTGATTTCAGTTTCCAACATGACTCTGAGCTGGGGAATGAGAACGTGCCAGGAGTGTCAGTGACAGCTTTAGAAATGGATTGTTTGCATAAACTTGAAAACAGTACAAGCATAAATGTATTTCCTTTGTTTAACTTTTCACTCTTGTTTACTCGTCTCTGCTTCTAAAAGGCTTTGCAAGTAAACTCTGCAAATCTTTAAGTTCTGCAGCCATTACTGGGGGCTGGGCATTGTGGGATCACTCCTCGGGCCTGCTGTGAGCCAAGGCGCCGGGTAGGCCTGTGAGGCTGGGATCCACAAACCATCGGAACCAGCCAGAGGATTTCATGCATTTCACCTTGGATCAGTCCCAAAACCTCATCTGCAGCTCTTGGGGTTTTGCTGACACCCCAAAGCTAGCACCCATCTCTTTGGTGCTGGTAGGGCTCAGTGAGCCTCAGCCCCTTCTAACCATGGTAAACAGAGGCTTCTACGGCTTCTAGTTTCTTTGCTAAGGAAAAAAAACTGTTTAGACTGCAAGGTTTGGAAGGAAATAGCTCTTTTTTAGTCCCATGTTTTACACCAGTGAAGTATGAATCATAGAATTAGCTAGGTTGGAAAAGACCTACAAGATCATCCAGTCCAACCATCCACCTACCACCAATAACCCCACTAAACCATGTCTTTCAACACTATATCTAAATGTTTCTTGAACACAACATGAAGGCCTGGTCTGTACGTGTTGAGGGGGGAGAAAATCTTCAGCTGTGCAACAAATGAAAATCCAGGGCTCCTGTTGTGTTCTGCAGCCGTTCTTCCTGCTTTTATCTAGTCTATCACCTTATTAAACCTACACATGTTCTTTCTGCATGCATGTAAATTTTGGGTGCTGGAACTGATGGATGACGTTTAAAAGGCTGCTAAAATTCCCAGCTTTCTCCTCACCTCATGGCACCTGCACGAGTCTGTGGGGCTGCAGCTACAAAACCCAGGGCCTAGCACTGCAGGGAAAGAGAGAAGGAAACAGCAGCAGGCCTCTGGCTTTGGAGCTCCCAGTTAAATGGGACAGGCCCTAGCTTCACCATCCCATGGATGCTCATAGCTGGGCCTGGCACTTAGGGACGTGGCTTAGTGGGCATAGTGAGGATAGACTGATGGTTGGACTTAATGATCTTAGAGGTCTTTTCCAACCTTAATGATTCTGTGAATGTATTTCCTGTGACTGCCACTCACCTGTGGGAGGAAAGCTTGAAAGCCAGCTTAGACAGAAGTGTTTGGGCCCTGTGTGCGTCCTGTGTGGCTTTTAAAACCAGAGCAGAGGAGAAGCAGCTGCAGTTGGGCTCTGGAGCATAAAGAACAGCGTTTTATAACTGGTGGCTCTTCCAGGACTTACAGACTGCCCCTGTGGGGTCTCTAAAAGTCGATGAAGAAAACTGTCAGAAGGCTCAGATTCGCTCCGCAGGAGTCCACGCCAGCACGTGAGTGTTTGCAGGGGTTGTGCAGTCCTGGTGTGCTGAACATGATTTGCTCAAGGAAATAGACCTGCTCTCAAAGCGAAGGCTCTGCACGAGCATGCACAAGTGCCAGATTTTCTTGGTTTCCGAAAACATTGATGGACAAATTAATTAAGCCCGAATCAGCAAAAAATATTGGGCAGCTGGACTTCTATTTAAATAAATAGGAATAAAGTGTCTAAACATTTGTGGACCTTGCCTGTTCTGAAAATAGGGGCAGTAATCATGTGCTTCCTCAGCTTTCTGCCAGCCTAGTTTACTTAGGAAAAAAATGTGTGAGAATCAGAACAGTTTTCTCAGTGTATATGCATGGAGACTGGCATGAAATTTGCCTCAGCCAAGTCCTCCAGGCGCTACCACATGTCCGATTTGTCACAGAGTTTTGTGCTTAATGAGAGAGAGCCTGCAATATAACAACAGATCCATCTGCATTTTTTCATCATTGTTTTTAGCCCTATTTCCTAGGGGAAAAGCAAGATTTATGCAGTCATGCTCAGACTGTTCCGGTGTGCGCGTCCTTGTCACTGCTTTTTGCCCCATCACTCTCTGCCTATAAGCCAATTTTACTCTAATCCGAGAGCTGGTGTTAGGAAAAATTTCTTCTCAGAAAGAGTGGACAGCACAGGCTGTCCAGGGAGTGATGGAGTCACTGTCCCCGGAGGTGTCTGAGAACCGTGGAGATGCGGCGCTGGGGAACAGAGTCAGTGGGCATGGTGATCTCAGAGGGCTTTTCCAACCTGAATGATTCTATGATAATCTCAAAAGTAATCAGCTTTAACAGGATTGATGCAAATATGCGGCCAAGCATTGGAAAGAGATCTAATTCCTATTCCTAGCACAGGGAAATCTAGACTCAACCCTTATTAGACATCAGGAGATGGAAAAGAGAAGGAAAGGATGAAAAGGTGAGATCAACTCCCTTCAGTTAAGGAGGTAACTTTGTGTGGGTTCTCTACTGTTTTATACAGTGCACAGTGGAGGATGACTTTCTTTCAACAGGAACACTCTCTCCCATGCTGATTCTCTGTTGTCTTATACATGGCAAGCTCCCATTGCAGGCAGGATACAGTGAGCAGCCTGCCATCCACAAAGCATCAATGTAAAGGGACCCAGGCTTCCTGAGGCCCAGAGCTCACACAGCTGCTCCTTCTCTTATGCGTGCACTGTGGTGAAGAGAGGCAATTTGCAGACTGAGGGTCAGCCTGGGGATCTCCAGACACTGCAAGGCAAGCAGTCCTCTTGTGTAAGTGTCCCCAACAAGGTCAGACTAATGACAAGTCTGTGGGACTGCTCATGCCAGTAGGCACCCACCACTGTTCAGACTCTTGTCCTCAGGAAATGAATACTCCTACCTGCCTCGTGTCCTATTTGCAGAGCAGTGACTACTCACTATTGCTCAAACTTGCAGGAAATCATTATCTGCTGGCAACATTTTACTTCTCTGAAATTGCCTCTTACAACAAAATGAGCCCTGCAGTCCTCTGACTAACGCAGGTTTCACTTGATGTCATTACCTTTCCCTTTTCTTTCAAAGATCGCAGAGTTACCAATAGTGCCTGTTCAGAACTAAGCCCTTGGAGCAAAATATTAACCCAATTCATACGCTCGAGAAGATGTTTGCATTTCCACTAGCCTACAGACAGCAGGGAGGATTTTACACATCTGTAATGCATGTGGTCACCCCGCATCTCTTCCTCAACTCCCAACCTCAATAGCTGGGGTGGGCTGGATGCTAAGCTCCATTCAGACTTTGGTGAGCCTCTAACTCTCACTCTCCTAGGTTGCTGCCTTCTCTGCTATATTACAGCTCCAAGAGACAAAGCTTTGTCTAAGCTTGGATTGTGCATAGGAAGGTAGAAAGCTCAGTTGCTATCAGAAAGTTCACTTGCTATCACTGCTCAAGAAGGATAATTAATGTGAAAGTACTTTTCTTGAGCCGCCTGGTAGGCCCTCATTTCATCTTTGTTCAGGAAAGCACTTAAGCATGTGCTTAAAATTAAGTGTGCTGCTGACTGGAGGCCTTGGACAATAAATATGCTACTGGAAAAGTATCTGGACCATACATTTATTAGTCTGCCTAAAAGCCCTGTTATTTCTTCTTCAGTTCTGATGTAAATCACATCTTTCAAAAGCCACAGTTGTGGTAAATGTCTGATTTTGATAGGCGTTGAGTATTGCAGCTATTGCTGATTTTAAATAAACTTACAGATTCTCAGTACATCTGCAAACGAGACGCAGCTTGGCTCCTTTCAGTGGTTTAGTGTTTTTTTGAGAAATTTCTCTTTGAACTACCCATCTGCAGGCTTTTTCTTTTTACTGTCTGTGTGGCCATCCTGCAATTACCTGTGGGTTTATGATCCTTCTCAAGAGAACAAGTTGGTTGGATAGTTTGACGAGAAAGAAAGATGGGGGTGATAAAATGTGGCAGAGTATGATATCAGTTACAAGCGTTAAAGGAGTGTCCCTCCAGATTTACGCTGCTGTAGCTTTACTACGGATCCTGCTCCACGATTTGCCATAAGTGGCCATTTCAACATTTTTGGAGTTTAGTCCATTGAACAAAATTGCACTATCAAGGACAGAGTGCCTTCATAACTGCAGTGAAGAGAAACTGCTGTGTGCATCTCATTGGCAAAGTAAATGAAAGGTAAATCTGTGGGAGTGTGAGGAAGAAACTAAAACATGTTTTTAAAGGGTTTATGGCAAGCAATCAATTTCTTTAACCCCTGGTTCAATGCTGGGCGACAGTAAACAAGGAAGGAGCCAAAGTTACCTCTGAAACGGAAGTGATCATGTAAAGAAAGCCTTTAATTCTCCAAAGCAGTGAAAGATTTTGGGAACCTGCTTGCAACACTCAGAAAGGACTGGGGAAGTTCAGGTGAGTGGTCAAGACCATTTAGAAAACCTGATTTCTGTGAGATGGAGGGCAAAGAGATCTCCACATCGTCATTTTCATGTGAGATGCTAGTTCATAAACACCATCTCTGATTATTCCTGTGCAAGGTCTAATGTTCAGTTCTGTGAAAACGCTTGAAAACAAAGAAGAGAGAAACTTGGGAGCTGAGGTGAGCACACTCTGGTCAGTGTGAATCATTGGCGCTGCCAAATCTGAAGCCAATGGAGAGCTTGGCCTTAGATCAGCTATTTTCAATAGTAAGTAGTGCAAGAGCACAATCAGTCTATATTTGTGTTTAGTATGTAATTACCGTTGGCCCTGCATGCATATAATTAACAGTTTGACATTACATCCTGCTGGATTGACATCTGTAGAATTCAGAAAGGGCTCAGGATCTCCAAAGAGTGTTTTTGTTTCAGGTCAGACGTGATCTGATTGTCTAAATTAAAGACATGTCAAACCACATGAAAAGTTCAGGACAGAAGGTAACCACACAGGACGTGGCATGTGAGCCAGGTAATCACAGCGGTGGAAGGAGCGGCCACACTTGTGAGCCCTCCTCCTCTGCAGGCTTTGGAAAAAAATGCTCCTTTTTTTTTTGTTTTTAATGGGAAATAAAAATTAGTAAATGCAACTCCTGGCTGCAAGGAAGCACAAATAAAGCAAAACAGATGTTCATTAGCTAATCACTTGCAATTTTTTCCCCTCTTGTTCTTCATGGAGGAAAAGAAAATCGAGCATGTGGGAACTCGCCCGTTGAGAAAACATTTGGATCTTCAGTCATTTATCTGTTTCACCTCTGACTCGGTTCAGGCCTCCATTAAAAGGCAGGCGGGGTGCTATCAGAAAGAAAGGTCAGCGGGGATCACTTCAGATGCTTTTCAGCTGGGGTAACCCTGGAGGCTATCCTTGCTTTTGTGGGCACGGAGAGTCGGTTAAAAACAAAACAGAAAACCAAACAAAAATCCAGCGAGAGCAGTGGAGCTTTGAACTACATCACTTGTGTTTGTCTTATTCCTAAATTACGGTGTCATTTTAGTACAGTGCTCGTTATAATCACATACGTACATCAGGAAGTGTGTTTATTACAGCGATACCAATGAATCCCAACTGGCAAGCTGCTTATTTCCCAGTGTTATCAAAGGAAAGTAACATAACCGTCCTTCCCTTTGGACCGATACCATTTTCTTTTTCTCCCTGTTTAAGAAGAGAGAAAAATACGTGCACCTTTGTACTTCAGCCAGGGGATTTTATCATTAACGAAATGCTAGTACATAAAGTCAGCAATGTGTGTTAGCGTCAAGCCGTGTATCTCCTTTGTAACAGTGTTATTACATTAGGTGAAATTAAAGAAACTCAGCCAACGCCTCTTTCATTAGTGGTACTTGCTTCATGTTTTCACAGTGTTAATTTAACAGTGGCATACTGATTCCTAGAAACCTGGCATTACACAGTAGGTTGAGCAGGTGTAGGTTCTTGCCTAGTAGACTTTACCGAAACCATCTCTGTCTTGTCTTAGTGTGATATGAAGACTGACTCACTAGGAGATGGTTTACTTGGTTGCCGAATGAAGTTGTGGATGCCCTGTCCCTGGAGGCATTCAAGGCCAGGCTGGACGTGGCTCTGGGCAGCCTGGTCTAGTGGTTGGCGACCCTGCACTCAGCAGGGGGGTTGAAACTTAATGTTCTTTGAAGTCCTTTTCAACCTAGGCCATTCTATGATTCTATGATATGTTGGCCTGGGATAGTCCAAATGGTCTTTGTCTGTAAGGGCCAGGCTTGGTTTGTGTTTTATTTTCCTTTCATGCAGGTAGCACCAAGCTTAGTGGTCATTCTAGAAACGAGCTCCCAAGCCCAGGGCAGCTGGCAAGAGATTGCCTACGTGGGGGAGTTTCCACTGAGGCCAGTGGATCTACCATTCCTGAGGAAAGCAGACATCAGGAGAAGTCACAGTCAAAAGGAACAAGGTGGCAACCTGAATAAGCTGTATGAGCCCAGGGAGAAGTTATGCCAAACTGGGAGCCTTTTTGGATTAGATAGTTGGGCTTTCAAGGCAAGAGGCAATAGGATTTACCTATCTGGGCACCAGTAAATCATTTGATGTTATGTTTTTTGCTTATTCATCGCATAAATTAAAGATTCGAACAAGTACTGTGAGACACTTGAAGAACTGTCTGAGTGACAACGAGTAGCGTAAAAAAGAAAAGTATCTGGCTGGGTATATGAGCACAGTTCTTGAAAGATTCATCCTGGGGACAGATCTTATTTAATATTTTCATGAATGACCTTGGCACAAAACACAGCATGTTGCTGAAGTCTGCTGATGACACAAAGTTGGGAGGCGTGCCATACAGAAAGCACTGGATGACCTTGAAGACCGAAGTAATAGAAATGAGATGAAATCCAGTAGTGCAAAATGCGAAGTCATGAGTTTAGGGAGTAATAAGAATTTCCACTATAAACTGGAGGCTCATCAGCTGTAAATGACAAAGGAGAAGAAACACATGTGTGGATCGCTCAGTCACAGGATGAGGCTCTGGAAAAGGTATGTACAACTTCAAATATAGCCTGGGAGGTATTTCTTCCTGTAGAAGGTAGGTGTGCGATTTTCCAGAAACAGGCAAAGCCTCATTTGGCAACCTGTGGACAATTCAGTTCCTCTTGTTCCTGAAGTGTGATTTGGCTCATGTGGAAAAGGATGGTGAAGATGCTGGGAGAACAGGGAGCTCATCCTTTGAGAGAAGAATGAAAGAGCGGAGTTCTTAAAGAAATGAAAGCTGAGGAAAAGGTTGATGGCTGTACATCTACACATCAGAGAAAAAAAACAACACCCAAACAAGCTATTTAAGTTAAAGAACACAAGGCTAACTGGGTACAAATCGGCTATAAATACACTCTGTTGAAATCAGAAGGTGGTTTGTGACTGTGCAGAGCAAGGAGGCTCTAAAACAGCCTCCCAGTAGGAGCTGGGGACAAATAACTCCTTGTTATAAGGACAAACTTGACATGTTTGTGGGAAAGGACTGTAACGCCAGGGCTTTGGAGGTTGTGTCCTGGGAAGTGCTGAGCCTTGAATATCTTGGCTTTCAGTGGGATTTAGACCGGGAGTTGTATCAGAAGTCTTTTTAGAGCTAGTAATTACTCTATCTGGACAGGACCTTGTTTTCAAGGCATTAAGGCTCATGATATCTGATAGGGGCAGTAAGCTGGTCAGATCTCAGGGTGCTTTAGTATTTGTTCAGGCTTGTATACTTAGAGGTTGGTGGGAATCAGATTTTTTAAGTTTAGACACCCTTAGTGTGTCTGCAATTAATCTGGTTCCGTTAATGAGGGCTGCACTCTGCCCCGTGGTTTCTGTGTGTTGATTCTGAGAGTAGTGTGTATCTTCTGGGTGTCTGTGTTGGTTTATGTTCCTGGGCGTCTACATGACCTGATTAATACTCCTAGCTTAATGCAAATGCAAACAGAGATCACAAAGGAAGGCCCGGCCAAAAATTGCATATTGCACAGCATATAACTGGTCATCACTTCACTCATCAGATAAATAGGAAATGTAATATATTAACCCAGTAATGGTCAGGGAGTGCACTTGTTAATCTTGTCACTGGTGGCTAAAAACAAGTATCTAGGTCTGGAGTAGCAGTAACAGGTAAATATCAGTATTGTTATTTTCAGCTGCTAGGCAAAAACAACTCCTTGTCTTTGCTGTATCCCGTGTATCACGGAATCACAGAATAGTAGGGGTTGGAAGGGACAACTGGAGATGCCCCAGGCCAACCCCCTGCTAAAGCAGGCTCCCTACAGGAGGCTGCACAGAAAGCATCCAGGTGGGTTTGAATATCACCAGAGAAGGAGAATCCACCACCTCTCTGTGCTGCCTGTTCCTGTGTTCCGTCACCCTCCCAGCAAAAGATTTCTTTCTCACTTTCAAATGGAACCTCCTGTGTTCCAATTGGTGCCCACTGCCCCTCGTCGTGTCGCTGGGCACCACCAGAAAGAGCCCAGCCCCAACCTCTTGGCTCCCACCCCTTAGGTATTGATATGCATCTATAAGATCCCCCTCGGCCTTCTCCAGGTGCACAGCCCCGGGGCTCTCAGCCCATCCCCATTGGGAGGTGCTCCAGGCCCCCGCCATCTCTGCATGCACTTCTGCACTCTCTGCAGCATTTCACAGTCTGCCTGGAACTGGGGAGCCCGGCACTGTATCAACTCCAGTTGATCGAAACTGAATAACTATCCTCTAAACTGAATTTCCAAAGATGGGTCAAAACCGTATGTACTGTCCAAAAAATAACAAAGTGGAAGAGAAACTGAGAAATGCAGGCTCTGGAAGAGCTAGCAGGAATGTCCCAGCCACTCCTACCAAGGCAGATTTCACAGGTATTTCTGAAAAGTCAGTTGCTGACTTCAAAAGAGAAAGCAACAAATGAGAGGAAGTTAGAAGTAGTTTCAGAAAAGGAGATTTTTGTCTCTGCCTGCGGCCCAATCTGTTGACGCATCCCAAGCAGGTGCTGGTCAGATCCCTCCAGCTGGAAGGTGGGCTGGCTTCACTGCTGTGCCACTCACAAGGGCCAAACAGGCTTGTGTGAATCAGCGGGCACCTGCTTGTCCACGCAGCTTGAGGGTGCTGGTTGTTACCTCGATTTCAGTGGCTCTTTCAGAGTTAAAATTAAGTATGTGCTCAAGGGCTCCCTGGATCAAAGCCAGCCTATTCTACGTTGCCAGATGCTGGCCCAAAGCAGTTCCTGAAAGCCCCGTCTTCCCATCAGCCCATCCCCTGACTTGCAAACTATCAGCTTCTCAGAGCTGTTCGGGCTGTACGCTGTTTTCTGGCACCTTGCAGTTTCCTGCAACTTGATGAAAAGGAACTTGTGTGAATTTTGTTCCCATATTTCACTTCTTGCATCTTCCACTGTGAATGTTTCTAGAGCATAGCCCAGCACATCTGGCCACTTCTCATAACCCTAGAGAATGCATGTCAGCTGAACACTCAATTCTCTCTTCTTTGCTTTGCTAGCTGAAGCGCTGAGCTCCACAAACAGATCTGAAGGAATGGTTGATGCGACGAGCAAATTCCATATAATGTGAAGGAAGGAAGGAGCCAAAGAAAGATTTGCCCAGGGAGTGATGGAATCACCTTCCCAGGAGGTGTCCGAGAACCATGGATTCGTGGCACTGAGGAACACGGTCAGTGGGCATGGTGGGGTGGGCTGGGGTTGGGCTTGGGGATCTTGGAGGTCTTTTCCACCCTGAATGATTCTATGGTTCTATGAAAAGCCAGAGGATGTTTTTAGCCAACGACTTTGCTCTCACTTGATCTGAAGTACAATGAGTACTTAGCATTGTGGGGCAAACACGTTTATTTGGTAAATGACAATTGCAATGATTTGATGGATACTCACATTATGTTCTTCTCAGTGTGTATGGAGAGGATACTAAAGAAAAGTGGATTAGGTAGTGAATCAGGCTGGATGATTTTATTAGGCACAGCTCTTGAAATGAAAAATCTGCCAATAAACAATGAACCTGGATGTTTCAGTCATCTGGCATTGCCTTCCTTGCAAGTAAGGGAGCCCAGCCTGCCCAGCCAAAGCTATCTGTGAGCAGAAAGTGAATGTTTTTCAACCCTTCCCTTACAGTTTCTCCTGAGTGAAGGACCTACCAGGAGCTTCCCTTAGAAAAGTGAAGGAGACACTAATTCTAAGAGTACTGTATGTGCCTGATGCGGGACAGTTCACAAAGAAGAGCTGTCTCCACAGAATCATTGGAACAGCTCCTTACAAAGATGTGACTGATCTGCTTTGGAAATCACCTTCATTGGTGAGAGGCCAACACTTCCCTCCAAGAGACACAACAGAGGACGTGAACAGGAACAGTGAGTTGCCATTTACTCAGGTTAAGATGGGTGGGACAAGGGAGGCTTTTGCTGTGCTAAAGAGTCTGGGGTTTACAGGGTTGCTGCAGCAGAGAGGGGCAGTGTATCTGCTGCTCTCTTTGCCCAGGGCATGTTGGCTTTTCGTACAGGTTTTGATTGCACCCTTCATTAAAAGAGTCATTCCGCCCTCCAAATTAGGTGGAATTCAGCACTGAAAGAATCCAGCCCAAGTCCCAGTTTATTTCTCCATAAAACATCTGTATTGTTCTTCCAGGATGGCTCTGCCAAATGAGTCCTCAATAAACCCAAAACCTGGCAATAGACAAAACGCTCCAAAGCGCCTTTTTAATATGGAAAAGTATCCTGCAGTGTCGCAATCTTCCAGTGGAGACCACCCCCTACCCCTGAGAAATGCAGAATAGCACCAGGCCCACAATTTGCCTGGGGTCGAGCAACAGAGCTGGGCCTACGCTGGTTTACTCCAGCCAGAGGATCTGCCCTATAGTTTCTTGTTTCTTTTTTTCTTATATATTTTTTTTTTCCTAAAGATCCTTAACCTCTTTTTCCTTTTTATTTTTTTTTTCCTATGGATAGAGGCTTTGCAAGTTTCTTCTTTTATTGTTCGCTCATTTGGCAGGAGCAGCCGAGCAACAAAAGTGTTTTATTTGGAAATAGTTGAGGGGGAAGTCGGCAATGTCCGAGCTGCACGCTGATTGCGTGAGCTCTGGGAGGTTTTCACCTCTGCTTCCAGGCTGCACCAGGCTGGGATTATCTCATTTGATTTCATTGGATCTGTGCGCAGCTACAAAGTGGGG
This sequence comes from Numida meleagris, assembly GCF_002078875.1. Classification (NCBI taxonomy): domain Eukaryota; kingdom Metazoa; phylum Chordata; class Aves; order Galliformes; family Numididae; genus Numida; species Numida meleagris. The sequence continues at coordinate 60,096,794 of NC_034414.1, read as the reverse complement.
GAAATGAAGGGCTGGTGAAGCTTGCCTTTGTGTCACAGTAGAAGCTTTTCGTTATTTGAGTGCTAAGTGCTCTCTCTCCCTTCCCTCTCTGTGGACGGAATATCAGGCAAAATTCTACTGAGCTGATTTGAATCAGTGAGTGGAATGTGACTTACACAGCTTATTTTCCGTCACAAAGGAGATCCTAAGAAAGAAGCACAGGGGAGATGCCTGTATTAGCTAAGGGGGAAAAATGTAGCATGTGCAAGGTACTGATGGCTGAATCTCCTCCCTTTGTGCATCACACTCACAAATGCTCACGCTTTTATGGCCAGCAAAAATACATGCTATCATTTTGATCTGCAGTGTTGCCTATGCCTGTTGATTTCTTTCCAAGTCCTTAAGACCCCCTTCACAAAGGCTTTACTCGGCAGAGATTAAAGGCTCCACTCAGCAAAGACTCAAAATAAACCAGGAACAGCGCACGCTAATGCTGGCACATCTTTTCCCTTTTCTTCCACGGCTCCTTGAGAAGCGGTCAGTGCCGTGCCGAGATCTGTCTGTCCTGAAGTCCATCTGTCCTGCTGTGCTCAGCGAGGCCCAACCAAAACAGCTCAGGGCCAGGTTTCTAAGAATTCAACACCTCCTGGTGAGGACCAAGTCAGGAAATCAAGAGTGACCTTCATGTGGCATGGGGAGCATCAGCGCGTCTGTGTTCACAGGGGTGTTAGATGGTTCACCCCAGGCCAAGGAGGCCCCCAGTATCAGCACCAAGATCGGTGGCACTATGGCCTGGGAGCAGGTTTTCATAGAATCATGGAATTTTTTGAGTTGGAAGTGACCCTCAAAAGCCATCTAGTCCAAAAGGTCATCTGGTTTTCAGCCCCTCATCTTCCTCCTGCCCGGATCTGACAAGCCTGCCAGAGCTCGGTGCGGACAACATCTTCTTGCAGCATCTCCATGGGATACTTGCAGAAGGAAACCTGTGTGCTGGGAGAAGAAACCAATCCTGGCCCCAATAGCTTCTCCTGAGCTTGGGGCATGGAGCACTGTTGCACCTTCAAAGCTTCCCCAGCCACCACCTGAAAATAGTTTCCTACTTCTCTGGGGACTCAGTAGAGTTAATTAATAGATGCTTCTAAGTCAACATGATGATAGAAAGAGCTGTTTACCAGATAAATATTACTAGCACCCTGTGGTCGTTTGCAATTCAAATGTACTATTCCCTGCAGGGAATGACTCGTGTCATTGCTATGTGTCATTGAGCTGATTAGAGGGCTGTCAAGTGCTTTCCACCACCAAAAAAAAAACAGACCTGACACCAGACGAAGCACTTTCCCAATTAGTTGTTGGGTTCTCCGCAGCCAGTCCCTAGATCACAAGTCAGGCCTCCAGAATGCCAAGAGTCTTTTAAAAATCATGAGATGGTTTTATTCTGCAAATGCTACTTTTAGCCCTTAGCATGTGTTCAGGCCACCTCCCGAGGTTTTTTTTTTCTTTAGGACCATAAGGACCGCAGATTTTTTTCTTAAAGTGAAATTGCCAGATAGAGCAGCACATCAGGAGCTTGGGTTTTGCATAACACCAGGGAAGATTCACAGGAAAATCACAGGAGCTGGCAACAGAGAGCTTTTCCTTCGGAACGGGCTGGCACGGCTCGACACGCAGATGTTCCAAAGAGCAGCTCCTTCGCTGGTGCAGCTCCAGCTTCACCGGTGCCAGGGGATGGATGCAAACTGAGAGCTGCTGTGGATCTGCCACCCTCAGGTTTTAAGGAGCGCAGAGGAGCTGAGCTGGTTTGGTTCCTCACTAGAGATGAGTGCCAGCCAGTGAGCATCTTCCCTGGGAACTGCCCTCTGTGTGATGGGCAGAGGGGAAGCTGAACGCCTTCCTCTCTGCTCTTCATCACTTTGGGGGTGCTGGTGCACGACGGAAAGCCCCAGGGCTTCTGTTCAGTGCAACCATCCAAGGAAGACGGGAAAGATTTCAGCACGGAAAACTTGTGCCTTTCCACCAGCTTTTGCATCCGAACCAGCACAGCTTGTGTCAGCTCTACTGAGTCAGGCTCTCAGGGCACCTGGAAAGGAAAGCTGGCTTCAGAGACAAAGGTCCCGCCTTGCTTTTAGGAGGGGACTTTGGGAGCCTGGGGCTCCCTCTATTTTGGGGACAGGGTGGCTACTGTGCTACAGAGACCGCCTTCTGCATCTCCCCTGCTGAAATCTCAGATCACAGTGCTTCCCGGGGTCAGCCTGACAGCATCCATCCCATCGGCGCACAGAAAGTGCAGCTTTTGGAGAGGGGAACATAATTTTAAAGTTGGCCTGAGAAACCTCCATCGAGTTTTCAGGGTTCCAGAATGTTGTTTTATTAGGATTACAGTCTTGTTCTTCTTAGGTTTCAGCAGGCGTTTATGACTGTTACAACAGGAATGAAAAGCTGGGGCTGGAATCGGCATTGCTTTCTCCTGCCAGGCGCAGGGTTCACGGTGGAGGCCAGACATATGTCTTTCTCCCACAGATGCTACTTTTTTTCTGGATGAGGAGGTGAGCTCGAGCCTCTCCCTGGAAGAGAGGGCTGGCAGCAGCGCTGAGCTGAGATGTGGGGGCTGCACAGGGGCCCGTTGGCTGAAGGTAACTGCTATGTTGGTTCACGTTGTTCCCCTCTGTCCTTTGCAGAAAGGAGAGACCAAGTCCCATGGGCTTGTCTGTGTCTGACACAGGAGGCTTGTGTTGTTCCTGTCTCCTTTCTCCCATGCCCTGTGGACATCTTTCTAGGTTGGCAGAGGGGCTCAGTGATGGAGAAATAGTCTGTACCTACAGACTTCCCCCCTCTGCTGCCTTTTTTTTTCTCGTTTTCCTTTATTTTTCTTTTTTCCAGCATGCATTATTCCGGACCTGTTAACATCCATCTGTCTGTATTTCTCCCCGTACAGGTCAAAACTCCTCCTTGAGGGCACCCGAACCGGAGTGGTGTTCCCCATCTTTGCAGAGCCCATGTTGTCTGCCTCTGGGAGGCACTGGCAGGAAGGTAAGGGTCCAAGCAGCTCTCACATGGAGCACCACAAGTCCCCTGCTGTCCTTCTGGGTCTTGGTGGCTGTGCTTGTTTGGGGAGCTCAACCCCCTCCATGTTCCCCTGTGATGAAGGAGTTCAGCCTACCCAAACCATCCTGCATGGGGTGATGAACTCAGCCCTCTTCTAGGGTGATCCCTGGCTATGGGACAGTTGGACCCTCTGCACAGTAATAATTAGCAGACAAATCCTGCTGACTCGGGAAACTCATCTAAGGGTTTGTTTGTGTGTTTGTTGTTTTTATGAGAAGGTCCATATGCCTTTCAGATTTTGTTATTTTCAGAGTTGATGATCTGAGGAACAGAATGAAGAGCTGACATTGTTGGTTGTTTTCTTGGCCTGTTTTATACAGCAGATGTATGTTGGTAGAAGGTCTACAGCTCATTACTTTATTTATTTATTCTGGTGGAGTCTGATGAGTTTTGTTGCAAAGACAATAGGGCAGATCATGACACGGGAAGAAAAAAGATAGCTTTGGACCTGGTGGGTACTGTTCATCTACCAGTGCTCCCTTCACACATTGGATAGAATCCAAGAGGTAATATGGGAATTTCTGAATGTAGTTAAAGTTTATGAGACTGCCTGCCTGAATACATGCATGTGTGTGGAATGGAACAAGGATCCCCAGCACAATACTTAATCAAAATCCAGTTTTACCAGTGATATAAGACAGATAAAGCACTGAGTACAGTCCTCAGGATCTGCCCCTTCAGCTTACACACTGTATATGGCATACACAGTACCTGCCAATACACATGGTGTGGGATTTACCCTGAAACCCTGAATGTGTCCTGGATTTTCCAAGTCAGAGCCTTGTTTTAAATCTTGCCTGGTAATGTATGTATTTGATGGTCTCGGGAGCAGTTCTAGTTCAATGCTGATTTCTTTCTAGGGTATGAAAATCCTCTCTAACATACAGAGCCTTTTGAATCTGATTCTTACTCTGAAATGTGTGCTCACTCAAGGTGTTTAAGAAATGGGCAATAGAGTTTGAGCCACAACTTTATCAGCAGAGAGCACAGATATCTAAGTGTTTGCTGAATTGTGTACCTTCTTTCAACACTCTTCCTTTTGAATAACCCGCATCTAGTGTTGCTTTTATCAGGTTTTTGAGATTAGGCCTCTCTCCCTTTTGCTAGCTGAGATCCCCATAAATGACAACAGGCAACCTCATTTTCTAACTCTGTTCCTAACCTAATCAGGGTGTAGCCTCAGAGTTCTGGCTCTTCTCTTGGGGTGCTGTTTGTGAACCCCCCTACCATGATCCATGGAAATCCTTTAGTCCCTCCTTACTCCCAGCCATAGTGCCATCGCTGAGCTTTCATTGCCTCCCCCCTTCTGCTGTCACCATGTTGACCCCCAAGGTGATCCCTCCAAGTCCTTGATCCCTCTGGCTCCCCAAGCCAGCCTGCTGAGCTGACCTTTGCCCAGTTGGTTCTTTTGTTCCTTGAGCACCTTTTTACTTGTTTTCCACTCATATCCCGGTTTGCATTGATCTCACTCAAATATGAATGAGCAGGGAAGACTTGAGGAGGAAGCAATCACTAGTGCCCTACACAATGATAATGACATCTGATGAGCTGATTTCTGTCTGTGTCCGCACAGTAGTAGGATGTTCCCTTTTTCCTGGTGTCGATGATGTCTTTTTACTCTGTACCTCAGCAAATATGGTTAGAAATGCTCCTACATTTTGCAGCAACGCTGGCAGAGGCAGTGTTAAATGCAGTCATCCCACGGCTGATGTTGAGAATTCCTCCAGTAAACTCCCTTCAGCTCAGTTCTTCTGTCAGTACAACTTGCTATCATCTCCATTTTAGCCAATTTATTATCCTCCTTACAACACTTGTCTTATCCCTATCTTCTCCAGTTCAACTAGTAATTTTGTGTGCCAACGTATCAATGGTTTAAATGATATTTGGGTAGAGTAGCCTGGTGCAAACACTTGTCATTGCTATTCCCAGATCTGAGGTTTGTCCCTTATGTCACATTTTACCACAGCTTTCTTTATCCTTCACCCAGTATTTCACCTCAAGTTTTGTATAATATTGGCACTGGTGATATGACCCTGTGTGTGATCAAGTCTAGTTGAGCTGAACTCGATGAGTCCCTTCCAACTTGGGATATTCTATGATTCTATGATTTTCTCCTTAAATGAAGGCACTGCATTCCCTATTCTCTAAGGCATCAGTTTCAGTATAATAGATCTTATTATTGGATTTGTAATTCCATGTGTTCCTGCTTGCACTGTTCAGAGCTGGATTGACATTACTTCCTCCCAGCTCAAGCACATTCAACATTTAAGTTTGTTTGGGTGAGTTTCTATATTTCTTCTTGATGAACTGCTACACAGTCTGCAATGCACCAAATGCAGATACAGAGATGGATCTTTACCTTTGTGCACACACAGTTTTTCACCTCTTTCCTGACCACAAACACGATGGGGTTTTCTGCAATCAGGTTGCATCTCAGCGTTATGTCCACATTGGCAAAGAGAACAGCTGAGTCCAGGGCAACCCTTCTGACATGAAGATGAGCCTGTATCCACTATTTTACTTCTCTTGGGGATGCTGTTGCAAGACAAGGGAAAGGTTTGTTCTTTAGCTGCAGGCTTCTTTGCTGGCAATTTTTACACCCTTGTTGCAAAGAAGTAAGACACCAGAACTTTTACGAGGGAAGGGCTCAGAGATTGTTGGAGCAAACCCTTGAGCAATGCTTGGTCCCCAGACCTCCTTCTCTGAAACAGGTGAGTCATTCTGGCTGATATTAAAAGAAAACAATAAAAAACCCCTTTCCCACACACAAACCAGCCCTGAGGCACACGATTAGCAGGAGGTATTTCACTCGCATGGCTGGAGTAGGGCAGCGTTAAGCAACTAAAGCCATATTCTTACAGTAGGAAGTATTCAATCATCTTTGTAACAGATAGCAGTGCTATCTGTACCTTGGGCAAAGCTTTTGTTCTGCTAAACTTTATTGACTGACTTTGTTCTGAGAATATATGTAAGCGTTGGCAGGACCAGTGACCCATGTAACTGTAATGCAGTGGGTTGCTATAAAACAAGTGAAAGAAATGTAAAGTTTAGTTCTGGCAGTCTTAGTGAAGGTAACATTGGTGACTCTGGTAGCTCGAGCTATGGGTCCTTTGTAGGAAAAACTCCCCACCTGTCATTTTTCCATCAGGACATTTGCTGCAGAAAAATAATCTTTAAAACATGTATTTTTTCCCCTATTTTTTTCCACGTTTTAAAAAGTTTTTAGCACTTTTTTTTGCTTGATTGCAAAGGAAACAAGAGAGTGAGTTACTAAATGTATTGATCTCTATGTTTTTTTTTTTTTTTTTTTTTTTAAGAAAAAAGTCAAAGTATTATTTTTGTTACTTTCTTGGAGTTAACAAGTGAAAATGTCATTTTCAGAAGTGGAAATGCGAAACCTAAAAACAAGCTTACATTAGCTAGTTAAAAAGTTGAAGCCTTTTCAAAAGGGAAATAGGCTTTCTCATACATATATGAGAGGGGAGTTGGACTAGATGACTGCTAAAGGTTCCTTCCAGCTCTAAGGATTCTATGATTCTGTATTTTAAAAATCACTCCTTCCTGGGGAGGAGTCACCTTACTTAAATGAGAAAAAGGAACACTGCCAACGATTCCCAAATTAAGATGTTCAAAAATTTTATTTTTCCATAAAGCCTTTCCTCTGGAATTAAAAAAAGTCCCATTTGGCAGGAAAAAAACACACCCTAAAATGACTTTCAGATAAAATTGTTGCCTTCAATAAATCCCAGATTTTCAATGCAGAAACTTCAAAGTTTGCTTACTTTTACCATTCAACGTGTAAAATACTGCTTAGCACAATTGAGGGTGGCAGAAGTTGACCTTAAAATTTGCTAGAATCTCTGGCCACACGACATTTCCTTCTGGGCTATTTAAACACGCAGCTGAAACACAAAAGCAGAAGGTTTTTTTTTGTTGTTTTTTTTTTTTTTTCTGACCTTGGAGAAATGTGAGTGAAACGTGAATGGTGACAGGGAGTGATTTTATAGGAGGTGCTGAACCTGCTTAATCTGTCTTTTGTTCAGATTTTAACGGGCCGCGTGATGTTTTATTTATGCGTTGGCCTGTTATTCTCTAGCGTTGTTTCATGGCAAACCAATGGGACTGAGAGAGGCTGGGGTGGCCTAAATTGGGCCCAAGAGGTCCTTTGGCAATACCGTGGTCTCTCTCCCAACAGCACTGTTGCTACAGCCCACATGAATGGGGATTGCCTCCGTTCTGGGCCTAGAGCCTTGTAGGTAAAGGTGAGTGTCCATTTTGCACATCCCATTTGTATGCTCAGTGGTATCTTAAGCAGTGGCAACTAAAATAGTGATATGCGAAAGACACCTGCTTTAAATAAATACAGTAATCTGCCCAAAGCTCCCTGAATGCACTGGCGTTCAGTGAGGGCCCTGAACCTGCAGACATACCTATGCTTAACAACATAATCATTAAAGAACAGAAACCTCTCCTTCTAATCCCCCTCATACAGAACAACATGTGGATGTTAGCATATTTGGACTGCTTTGCATTCCTTCTTGCCTGCTTCTGAGAACATACTACATTTTAAAACTTGTTGGGTTCTTTCATGTTTTATTTGACCCTATGTAATTGCATTCCTGAAGGAATAACAGGCTCCCACAGTGATTTATACCCTGTATTAAATGTCAGTTTTGAAGAGACACAGTTAGCAGTTTGGTTTAACCTCCTGCCTTCCGATGTAAGTTCAAAACCAAAGCGGAGCTCAGGATCCAAGGGGAAAAGCGAAAAGATGAAAATGGACTTAGAGGCAGCACAGAATGAGATGCCCGTGTTCCCAGCCCCTCACCTTTAGAAGACACCAGAATGAGATGTCATCAAGCCAGCCCTATTTTTAACCATCATTGGCATGCGGCACTGCTGCCCTTGACCAGCTGTGCAGGCTGTAAATTCGTGCTGCACGACGCTCTGCTTTCTCCAGAGCCTCCAACAATGGGCCAGGGCACTTTCTGCTGCAAAACCCACCCAGTCGCCCAACAAACCAACCCCCAGCGGCTCTGGCATGTGTCCCAATAGGAAGGTCAGCGAAATAAATCGTCCTGGTGATTAAGAGCTGCTCCTTTGTTTTTTATGCGTGTAACTGCGCCTAAATAGCGAAGCAGGATACGTACGTTATTGCTGTTTTAAATATTTCATTCCCTTTGTAGATTTCCTTACGACAGACTTCACAACGGCTTAATCGTACGTTTTGACCTAATTATGAGGGATTCGGTTAAATAAATCTTGATGTAATGCTATATTCTTGATGAAATGGTGTTTTTATGTGTGTGTGTGCATTTAAATGTAAAAGCAAACGCAGCCTGTGTTGGGATCTGACACTGCTTTAGTGGTCATCTTTGCTAGAACCAGGAGTGAAACACGTAACGGGGCGTTCTTGAAGCATCAGTACCGTACCTACAAACCTATTTCCCATGCGCAGGAGGTGAACGTCCTGGTGATCACTTTCCTTACCGTGCAACTCCAGTGTTTCATTTCTCAGGCAGGAGATTGAGCTGGAGCTGCTCCAAGGAGGATTCAGTTCTCACACTGAAAGTGATAGATTTGATCCACCAGACTCATTTTTCCCTAAAATATCTTAGGCAAAGATATTCAACTGAATGCAAAGATTTTGTGGGATCAACCCAGGTCGTTGTTCTGACCTCGGCACATGACTCATTTTTCAGCTGAAGTCATTCAGGGCATTTCCATTGCCTTCTACAGAGCCTCTTCACTTGTCCATCAGGTGAATGATGAGAACAGAACTGACAATGATCTCTTATTTTGAAGTGAAAAATGGAGGCGATAATGCTTTCGTAGGGTTGGGTTTATCTCGACAAAGCCATGGAATAAGTTGCCCTCTGGAAGCAGATGTCACTGCTGACCCTTCAGGGAGCTAATATGATGAGCATAGACCTGATGCTTGTCTTTCAGATGGATAGAGTTAGGTAAGATGAATCCTACCTGGTGATGTATACACAGTATTGTGTGTCAGCTACCCGTGTCTTCTAGATGTGCTGCCAGATTGCTGTAAATGCTCGTGCTGTGGTGTGAGACACTCTGGTGTAGGGTCTTCCCCAGCCAAATCCACCAAGAAGAAAAGGGTTTTGTGGTAACCTGAGCTCATCAGCCTATGGAGTGCAGTTAATGTCTCAGGAATATGGCACAAGATTTGCCTTTCATAGCCTTAGATGGCAGAACAATAGGTATCCATCCCTGCAGTTGTCACACTTCATCACTGCAGGGCACAGTCTTGTTTAATGCCACTCTTCCTGACAATACTACCAGTTCAAAGTCGAAGGAGCAAGTCTTAGGCTTGAATGCATTTGCTTCACAGCTATGAGAGCCAGTTCCTCTGCGTTCAGTAGGATCACCTACAGTAGCTGTCTTGCTTCAGGACTAGGAATATGGCGGTTGGACTACACGATCTCAGTGGTCTTTTCCAATCATAATGATTCTATGATTCCATGAATATTCTGTCCTGAACTGATAAGCATTTCCTCCCTGGTCTTTATTTAGTTATTTATGCTGCTGGCTGGGATTGCAGGTTCCACGGGCAGAGCATTGTCCATTCACACATCAGCGAGAGTTCTGCTGTCCCTCTTACAGGGTGGGAAAATGTGAAGATGAACCCGAATTAAGGCCCTCATTCAATGAGGCTCTGGTTTAAATAGACCCATGCCCAGGCACGCTGTGGTGCGTCTGTTTGGTTATTATGGGACATGGAGAGATAATGCCCCAGGGTTCAGCCCCATTAGCCTCCCTGGTAGCTCTGATTCAGAAAGGAGGTAAAGCAGTCGCAAACAAAGAATCTTAAGCCAGTGTGAGGAGAGAAATAGCAATTCCCAATCAGCATCAACATATCAATGTGGTTTTATTTAATCACACCTGGTCCTTCTGCCAGCACTTGATCTCACTAATGAGAATTAAAGAACTGAGTGAGGAGTATCTCCTGGATTTCTCAGGTATTTTAGAAAATGTTATTAATATTTTCCAGCCACTCAAGACACTAAAAGCTGAAACAGCACCAGCAGAGGGAGACAAACCCTGTTATCAGACCAGGACTTGAAGGAATCGCTGCTTCTTTGTAGGAACCTGAACTGGAAATGGAACACTTGTGGTGAGATGTTGTGTGCCATTAAAGTCTGCATGTGCTTAGAAGCATGAAATAAGGATAGAAGAAGTTCTCTTAAATATATATGTATATATGTCCTCGTACCATACTGTACGTTTCTTTGGCCAGAAACAAAATGTTTCTCTTTTTTTTTTTTTTTGGTGGGCTGCATATGTATGTGCATGTGGGTGTACATACATTTCTTTTCAGCTAAAACAGTGCAGTTATGTTAACTTTATTTCAGATGAGAAATTTGAGCATTTAGACAAGATTTACCCAAATATCCTTGAATTCTACTGATTTTTTTCCTTTTTGTTGAGGGAAAACTGTCACCAGACTTAATTAAAGTAAACATTTAGGCTTGAACACACCAAAATGGTGTTCCCTGGTGAATGGGATAGTTGTTTGGAATGTTTTAATCAGACAGAATGGTGATGGTTTTGGTTTTCCTCAAGTAAGAAACCAACCATGGCTAAGGAAGTTTTAATGCCACTTGAAAAGAAATTGCAGTAATGAAGAAACTGAAATCTTGGCTTACCTGAGGATATATGAAGCAGATTAGTTTCACCACTGAACGGTTATATTTGTATTTTCTTCACTGGTCAGATAGACTGGGTTTTTGTTCCTCTAGCTGTGTATCTAAGAGGATGATTGTCTTGAACCAGTGAGCATGTGGAGAAGTGTCCCCTTGTTTGTGTATAATGAATATTGCTTGTGCTGTTGGGAGGCCAAATGGCTTCTATAGCAAAGGATTGCCTGCAATGGCAGGAAGTTGTGATGTGTTTCTTAAAAGCGATTCCACTGATGTTTGCACTGGGATTGAACTGGTTGGACTGGCACGTGCTGTGGGATTGAGTCCCCCATGTTGGGAGGAGAGGGACCTTGTCTGACAAGGTTGGCTCTCAGTGCATGCGCTGTGAGTGTTGTAGTTCTATGGGTTTCCTGCAAAACTCTTACTGTGAGCAGTGCGTAGGTGAGATGTATGAGCCCAAAGATCTGAAAGGCCCTTGGTCAGGCACAGCTGGTGCTGACAGGTATCATTTCCAGACAGGACAGGACCTGCTTGTGGGTGAGTCCTGCATCTCCTATCTGGAGAAAAGCCATCTTGTAGATGGAGAAATGTCATCTTATAGCACGAACCACAAGAGGAAAACATGCAGGGGGATAGGTTTGTAGAAATCATTCTTTAATTAATTGTCTAGATAGAAATAACTGTGGATGTCTTCAAATACACTGCTGCTACAGATAAAACCAACAGTAAAAATCTTTGCGAGTGCTCAGCAAGGATTTTTTCTTTCTGTACTGTGGGTACTTGTGATGGCATTGACTGGTGCAAATATATACTAGCAGGAGACCTTGGGAGATCATCTATCCCTCTACCCCAAGGTCTGAGCCATTCCTGGCAAACCTTTGCCTCAACAGTGACAGGGTCTGCAGCTCCCTGACTAATTTACTCCGATGCTCACCTGTCCTTCCTCTTAGGAAACTTGTCTAATGCTTGACCTAAATCCTCCTTGCTGCAATTTAAACCCATTATTTCTTGTGTTATACCCAGTGGACACGGAGAACAATTTATTACCTTCCTATCTGCAACAACCTTTTACATAGTTGAAGGCTGTTATCATGTCTCCCCCTCAGTCTTTTCTTCTCTAGACTAAACAAACCCAATTCTTTCAATCTTTCCTCATAGGTCATGTTTTCTAGACCCCTGATCATTTTTGTTATGGAAATAAACATCCTTTAAATCAAGTTCTGTGAATCAATCTTGTGTAGAAAGGAAGGGAAACAGAGAGGTTAGCGTTAGCATTGGGAACAGGAATCTGGTGGTGAAAGAAGTGAATTTTCAGAGGTCTGTTCAGAGTACAGCCATCCATTCTTCTTTGGGATTTGGAAATATATTGAACACATTTTCTTTCCCTGTGTTGCCTTGGGAAAATCTTCTGCGTATCTGCGACCAGAAGGAAGACAATATATCATTTCCACAGTTTATATGGAAAGCAGTCTGTGAAAAAGCATTGGGAAGGATACCAAAGTGAGGGAATTTTGAGTTGTATTGTATGTCCATCACACAGACTTTCTAAAATCCACTTGCCTGCAGTGATATCAACGTTTGCTCTCCAACAAGTTGTGTAGGCTGTCCCCAAGGGCAATTTAAAACTGGATCATCACTCTTGCTTCTTCAGAAAATTTCGTCTCATTGTGGAGTCCCTATGGGCTGAGTCTTTGGCACTGAAGAATTAAGGAGCTACGGAGACTATCGCTGTTAATGTGAAAACTGGGAGCTGTGGAAGGATCCATAAAAAGTTTCCTGTGCTTGCGCTCCTTTTTGTCCTCCAAAGTAGCATGCACTGGGCTGAAGCTATTTTATGTATTTTTCTAGATCCTGGATTGTGGAGGACTATGCTGCTAATGCTTCCAGGCAAGCAAAGCCTGCAGCATCCTTTTGGTCTTGGTGCGTTCAATGGGCGATGCATTGACTCAGCCTTTTACTCAAAGGTAAGTGTGAAGCTGTGCTAAATCCAGATTAAGATCAAAGACACTGCAGCTACGTGATGTGAAGCACTCCAACAATCACTTTTTTTTTATTATTTAATTTATTCTGAAGGCTTTATGCTGGATTCAGATATCACCTGTCTTTCTTTCCTCGGCCTGTTTAAACAATAAAGCCAGCAGGAGCATCAGACTGCGTGCTTTGGCTAACTTGAGTTGTGTGTGCCAACATCTGATCCAGATTCCTTGGTAATGGACGTGGAAACCCTGCAGAACAATCAACCTATAAACATGAGACAGCATAAAATTTTATAGAGAGAGCTGGAGGGCCAAGAGCATCTCAAAGTGGAGTGCAACGATGGACTTTGAAAAAGAAGTTCAGGAGGATATGTTACAAGAAAAAGAAATGGAGAAGGACCAGTCTTGGTCCTTGCACAGGAGATGCTGTAACAGCTAAAGGTGGGATGTTAGCTGGCATGTGGTACCCATGTGAATGCGAAATGTTCAGTAGAAAGTGGAAGTCGTTCTCAGACAGGCAGACCTGTATGGAAAGGCCTGTTTTGCAAGGAGACTTCCCAAATGTTCTCTCATCAGAGACAACATGGATTTGGCCTGTCAGAGTTGTTCAATTTGAGGCCCTATCTGTGGGCCTATCTAGCTGAGAGTTCCAAAATTCTTTAGCAGAGGTCCAAAATAAACAAGCTGTGGCAAAGGAAAAATGCTTTTTGCTCCTTGCAGATTACTGGGAATGATCTTCCTTTTTCTGCCTGATCCGATGATGAAGGCTCTCTTATCTTCCAGCAGCCAGACTCGAGAGGATGCATGAGTGCTTCCTCTAAGCAAAGTGGAGGAGGCCAGAGACAATATTTTGTCTAAAGCAAAACACATTTGCTCATGAGATGCCAGTAAACACATACACTGCAAAAAATGAGTTTTGCCGTGATGAGTTTGGTCATCACGATGGAGCTGTTTCGTAGCAATAGCCAAGGAAAGGTTCTGGTTTTAGATATTCTTGTTTTTACAACTATCTAAGAAACTCCACTTCCCATAACTAGTTGCAAATGGCATTGTAACCGAATCACTCCTATATCAGATCCACCTTTCCTGAAGACAGGCTTACAGTGTTAGATACAATACCAAAGCTGTACTTTTGAGATGGTTTCCATGGAATTTCTCCCATACTGACCCTAAAACCTCAAATGCTTTAATATGTGCTTAGGGCCCCGTAAGACACAGGGCCGTCATTAATTAGCAAACACCCTGAGCACATGTTTAATTTTAAGCATGTACTTTTCTCTCTCAGGGGTCCATAGGATTTAAGGGCTTGAAGTGAATGGGTTTAGGGATATGCTCAAAGATAAGCATGTGTTTAGTTGCTTTCCTGTTCTGTGGCTTTATTTGTTTTTACAGAAATAAGAGAAATGAAAGATCTTATTACAGATCAAACACAAATAAATGTCCAAAACACAGCAGGGAGGCTTAGGTCTTGGTTCAGAGCCCAATGAAGTCAATGGAAAAACACCCCAACACCTCAGTGGACATCAGAGCAACGTCCTTAGAGGACCGGTGATGAACCCACTGCAGAAACTTGTTGAATGCCTCATGTTTCTTTGCAAGGTTTCCTTATCTTGTATCCAGATGTTACTAACAAGGACTTTTATTAGCTGCTGAGAAGTACTAGAGCAGCAGTTTTTCAACTCTTAAAACACACGCATACAGAGATGGGGGAGAAACAGACAGAAAAAATCACAGCAGCAGTGATTGCGCTGCATGGAGCTGCGAGTGTATTTCAAAAGTTTCCCAGTTCTTACCAGTACAACCATTACTTGATCGCACTGATCTTAAAGTGTTTGCTCTCTTTTTTCATGGAGTGCAGTAAGGCAAGTGAGACAGTTCCTAGGGTGAATGCAGTCTCTTTGCAGAGGGAAAAGTTTATACAACAGGAACAGCAGGTTCCTTTGAATAGCGTTCGTCTTTTTTGCCTTCAGATCTTTACAGTGTAGACAGCCACACCTGAGTTGCTCATTCAGCTCCCCTTTTTAGGCATGCAGGGAAACAGCCGCCTTTCAAGAGCAATTTGATGTATTTTGGATGTTCGTTTCAGGATATGAGGATGCTGTAGGTTCCTCCATTTGATCAGCTGGATTTGCACCCGAATTTTGATCCCATGGCTCCGGCTGAAGCGCTCCTTACTTCTGCAGGGACTGTCCCCCACGCCAGCAGAACCACCTGAGCCATCGGCCATCCCCCAGCAGGGAAGGGATCACGGGCAGCTGGTCAGGCATGTCGTGGTTGTCACGTGTGTGATCTGCCTCCCAGGAGGAAGGCATTTGGGTTGCAGACCCAGAGCCATGGGACGAGCTTTGTTCAAGCCAGCAAGCAGAGCGCCCACCTAGTCCCTGGAGAACTGGTAAGCAGTTAGCCCTTGCTAAGCTGATATTGCTTCATCTTCTATTATTACTTGTGTTTGCTAGGTCGAACTGACACCAACTGGTCTGCTACGGCCACATCGTAGTACCTATCCAGAGTCTCTGGAGAATTGCTAAACTGTAAGGACGTGCAAAACCCATGTTCCAATGACTGCCTGTGTTTGCTAGGTCAAACTGACACTGATCTGCAGAGACGAGCTATGGTCACACCTTTCTTTTACTCTGGAGGAATATCCTCTATCACTCCAGGCCTTAATTCCTCATCAGTGATGAACTTCTGATGGTATTCACCGACTGTAGCTCTGTGATTTGGTACGGTGGGAAAGTAGAAGCTGCTTGGCACGCCGGAGTTGTAACGTTCTGCTATAAGTCTAACAGAACCAAAGATACAAAAGTGATATTATTGGCAGCTTGGCCGCTTACTGGGTGAGCCCTACAAAATTCCTTTGATGTTTTAGTCATATTTGATACGAACAGGCCAGATTAAAAAATGCCAGAGTTTTCCAAATCCTAAAATGCAAAAACAAAGCGTTGGACCCGGCCTTCCTTTTCCTTCACAGTTCAGAGATTGCAAGGAAAATGATTTGAAGCATTTCCTTCTTCTAACACCAAAACAGAGCCTGGCTTTTATATAAAGAGAAAACTGTTTCTGTTGAATGCTGAGAGCTGTGCTTTTGTATCACGCTGTTTCACAGAACTAGAAGATACAAATCAATGGGGAAATGTACAGTCGCAGTACTGTAATTTTTATATCTACATTCCCTACGATTATGATTTTAGGACACATTTCCTCCTTGCCCCCTAGAAGATTTACTTCTTTCTGCCCAGCCCTTTTCTTAAATTTCTGTAGTCCCCTGAATATAGCCTGCTGCCCTTAGTCACATTAAAAAAAAACCACACTGACTTGAAAGGAAAATGTTAAGTTCTTCAATGAGTGGAAAAATACTTCTGTTGTTTAAATGTAAGTAATTAAACTGAGGACTTTCTCCAAAGCAAACCTTGACAATCTAACAGCCATCTTTGGCTTTTGCGCCGCATGGAGTTTCTTTTACATTTTTAAATGCATTCCTTGTTTCAGTAAATGACACCGGGCTCACCAGCAGTGACTGAGTGATTAGTTTATCATCCTCTTAGTGCAGCCATCTAGATCTTTAACTCTTTAAGCAGTGGCATTTAAGACTTGAGAACACCCAGGAACACGCCTGAGGCTTTAGGCATTCTCAATTCAAGCCAATCTTGGATATCAGGTGAAAACGAATAAAAGAAAGTAGATGGACGCACTCTGATAACGCTTTAAACAAGTCAGGTAAGCTAAATTGCAAATAAACAGCAGGCTTTTTAAAGAGGAAGCCAATTCCCCTTTCCTGGGACCGCTTGGGTCATCAGGTGTCCGAGCAGCATAAAATTACGTGGAGAAAATCTCCCGGCGTACAAAGGGAGAGAAGGGTGACAATCTGCATTTCCCAAGGCTGTGGGGCAGGGATTTTTGCTGTATTTACCACTCGTTTCTTACGTGGTGCAGTCAAAACAAAACTTTTGGTTGTAAGGAGTGCGTGTGAGCTGAAACGTACTGCGCCGATGCCCTGCGCTAAAACCATGTCCATGCAGAGATGCGCAGCCCTTGGCAGCAACAGGAGCCTTTGGAGAAGGAAGAGCCTCTTCTTACTTCAGAGCAGAAAGGTGCGGGGGGACTTTCAGACAGAGGGGAAGGGCTGAGCTGTGGGCTGCTGACCCGCTGTGCCTGCTGCTCGGCATCGTGGATCTTCACCTATCATCCGATCCTGCTCAGTAACGCGAGCCAGATCCCCATGTGTGCCCTCTGCCATGGGAGACGCGGAGCTGCTCGCCCTGTGCAGGCCAAGTGCTCTGGGATCTCTGTAGCTGGGTAGAGCCAGGAGTATGTGAATGCACCAACAGGGCAGAACCCAGAGCTCAGCTTTCAGTTATTTGTTTTATTTTAAAAAATGCTTTTGTAGTTTCGTCCGCTGCCTGTGGTCAGTTGTTTTCGCTTTGTTTTGTTTTGTTCTGTTTTGTTTGCAGGCTGGACTTGGAGTTTTGCTGTTTGGGGAGAAAGGAGTTTTTGCCCAGCAGGGCAGAATGATCCTGGGTGGAAAGGGAATGGATGATGCTCAGTGAGATAAATTCTCTACATCCTGAAAAATGTTGAGTGGACTGGGAGCTACCTCTGAGAGAGCAGAGCTGTGCTCCTGCGAGCACAGACCAGTTAGGTCTCCAGTTTTCTGGTGACTGTTCTGTCGCCTGAGGGCCGCAGCCATTCTCAACACTGTAAATACCTTCAGACACCTGCTTCAGGCATGCCTCCCTATCAGAAGCCATGAAGAAGGCGATCTAGTTGTGCTGTCTGTTTCACGGTTCTTCCTCTGTGGTGGCCTCATCTTGGTGGCTTATCAACAGGGGAACCTCTGAAAAAGGAGTCACTGCTGTTTTGAGCTTTGGATCAGGATTTGGATCCACTGTCTCTGACTCAAGTCAGCACTCAGTGGCTCTAAACTCTCTTTGCTTTCTCATTTTATCCTCCAACCATGTGTCTTAATCCACTTAGTCTTCTAATTGGAATCCCTCGGGTCCCAAACCCACTCGGCCCCATGCGTCCTTGCCATGCTCAGCCTGGTCCGAAGTGGATGCAGCAGAGCCCCCTGCCCCACTTTGCCTCTGCGCCTTCTCAGGGACATGCACGGAGGGTGAGAAGAGGCAGCAGTCAGCAGGGCAGAGGTGGGGCGAGCAGGAATGCAGGCTGAGACCAAAGAGATCCTCAGGGAAAATGCTGCAGCTGCATTGTTCTGCTTTCTGTGACTCCAAGTGCCACACCAGCACGCCCAGGGGGCCGGTGCTGTGAGATACGAGTGTCACACTAAATGCGGGTGCAGCACACATGGAAAACGCTGCTTTGGACTCCACATCTTCAGCCTTCTGTTCAAAACCCGAGCTCGAAGCCTGGATCCCTCCAGGCCCCCGATGCTGTGCACCTGCCGGTTGCATCTCTCTGAGTTGTCTTTGCAGAGCAGCGTGAGCCTGTTGTGACACCTTGGCGCCTTTGGCTTCACTCCCGTTTTCTAGAATTGCACTTGGCCTTGCTTTGGCCCTCAGCCCAGGCTGAATGCGCCTTCTTGGTTTTCACTTATTTCCCATATCGGTTTTCTCCCCTGCTTCTCTTCAGGGATCTGGCTGCAAACCCCTGTGCCCAGGTGGGTGAGCAGCCCCTCACTCCCAGGGTCCCTTTGTTTGTAAGAGGGTGAGACGTGGGATGTCCTCAGACTCGTTCCTTTTTTGCAGTTTTTCTTCCTCCTTCAAACTGAATTTTAGACGGTTCTTCTCCTAAATGTCTCTCTTCTCCCTTTTCCTGAAACAGTCCCTCTGTTTCATTTCTCTGCAAGCTGCTTGGTTACTGGTATTTTAAAAATAAAACAAGTAGACCCTGCAGATGGCCCTGAGTAGGAAGCCTGGTTTGCCTGTGGGATTAGACACGCACGGTACACACGTACAGCTCTGGTTTACCCACATCATTTGGATAAGGTATCAGAGAGCACAGACTGCCTTTGCACTGAAGCCTGCAGGTCAAGGAATCGGCCTCTCTCCAGTCCAGGGGCCGTGTGGCTGCCAGCCAGTAAGCTAAAGCCCTGACCACTATTTCTGGAAAATGCTGGAAACCCACCTCAGACAACCATGTGTTTAATTTCTCCTTTCCAGGCGTGTTCACTTTTGCTTCTTTCTTACGGGGAAGATTTTGCTTCCGTCTCCCAGCAATGTTTCCCTTCTGCTCTTCTTCTCAAGCCAGTGCAACACAAGGAGAGTCAGCCCCGGTCGTTCTTCAAGAGCTGAGTGGTGAGGATGTCCCTCGGTGATGGGTGTACGGGGCAGTGCATACCCTGAGAGCAGCAAAACTTTGGTTTCATGTGCCGTAAACGAGAGATCATACAACAATCCTGTGTCATGGAGCTCTCCCAGTACTCTTGTAGGGACTGGAGCTCTACTAAAATGCTGTGACAGCCTTCTGTATGCTGGGCTGGATGTGGCACTGGGCGGAATGATCTATT
This sequence comes from Numida meleagris, assembly GCF_002078875.1. Classification (NCBI taxonomy): domain Eukaryota; kingdom Metazoa; phylum Chordata; class Aves; order Galliformes; family Numididae; genus Numida; species Numida meleagris. The sequence continues at coordinate 60,077,610 of NC_034414.1, read as the reverse complement.
GGGTGGCAAGCAGCCCATTGCAGGAGGGATGGAATTGGATGATCCTTAAGGTCCCTTCCAACCTGAGCCATTCAGTGATTCTATGACTTGTTTGGAACTGCTGTGTGGTTTTGCTTTATTTTTGAGGATGTTTCAAAGTGCTCTCGTTCTTCCTGGATGGAGACCATGACATGCCCTTAATTCTAATCTTCTCCTTTCCTCATTTTTTTTTAGTCACTCTTCACTGTTTAGCATATTCTTAGACACTTGGATAAAGTAGGTTTGTGGTGTCACAGAGTCACAAAGCTGAACCTAGACCTTCTGAAGTCCAAATCAACTCCTCCATCGTCAGACCAGCCTTCCTCTAGGCATGTCAGTACTTGCAGCATGGCCCAGAACCTCTCGCCTTTGAACTTCCCAGCTTCAGGCTGCTGAGTCAGCATCTGTGTATGATGGAAGCAGTGAAGGAGGAAACAGGTAATTGCTTAGGGAGGAAAAAGCCAAAAATGAAACCATGCCTTGCCGCCGTTGACACACACTCTGCTCCTGCTCGGGTGCTTTTGGGTAATAGGAAAGAATGCGGTGGGCTTTGATTCTACTTACAGGTGTTGTCTCAGAGCAGAAGAGAGCAGAGCAGGTAACAGAAAGTAAGAACATTTCTACCTTGAAAATAAAGCCAGAGAGCACCTCACTCCTTAGCTCACTTTATCAATAATAAAACAGCCTTGCTGCACTGCACTGAAATAGGTCCTGCTGAAAAAGTTATTGTCAGGAAGGACTGGAAGTTCTTCTAGCTCTTTCCTTCCCATATACCTGTTTCAGAAGGACTAAATCTGTAGGGTACTTGCAGTGAACCGCGTTGTCCTGACAAATGTGTTGCGCTAACATGGATTGCTTTGCACTGTAGTAAGCCACTGAGATCCTTGGTGAAGACCTTGCTGCACTTAGTATGTTTTAGCCAAGTGTGATGGATATGTGTGTTTATGTGCTTGTGTGTGTTTATATACACATAGATGGCTATAAAAGTACATGGGATACTGAGCTGAAGTAGGACAGCAGCTTGGCAAGAAATACTGACAAAGCCAATAGAACCTGCAGCCTCATCTAGATGTCTGTGGGGAAGCAGCCTTTCCCCGAAGTGATTTTTCTCATCACATGTCTGTGGGAAGCTCATGCTCTGTTCATCCACATTCCCTATGTAAGCCTATTTGGTGAGTACTTTCTATGAATGATCCTTGGTCTGCTCATCGTGAGCACTTAGTCACCAGGCAAGTGGTGCAAATGAGCCTCACTAGTCTCCTGTGGCTGCAGGTGGAAGCCACAAGCCATGCCCACGTTCTCCACCTCCAGTCAGATGGGAATCCCTAAAAGGATTCCTCCTCTCTGATTTCAGGGGAGGACGTTCACAGTCATGAGTTTGAAATTCATAGATGTGCTGACATTTCCAGGCACTTATGATAATGCTCACTGCTAAACTCTTTTGCTGCTGCTGAAAACCAAACAGAATGTGCTCAGAGCAAACTCATCCAGCAAATTCAAGCATGTCCTCCTAGAACTATTTTTGCAGCAGCTGTCCTGCTCTGCTTATTTATGCCTTGTGCTAGCATTTGAAATCATTAAAGCCTCTGATGATAGCAGATCTCAAGACACAATTAAAGGACAAAGGCAAATGTCAGCACCCCGGAGGTGCCACATGGCTTTGCAGAATGGCAGATCTGGCAGTGCTGCAGGAAGTGTCAGAGTCATAGCTGAACACAAAGCCAAATATCAGTGCTGGAGACACTGAAGTGGTGTAGATGCTAAGGGAGCTGCCAGCGTTGTGGTGTTCTCAAAGCGTGTTTGTGGCTCAACCAATCTGAAATGAGCCATCTTCTCTTAACCATATGGCCTTATGGTGTTCCTAAGGAGAACGACGGTCTTGTGGATGCTCACCCCTGGAGGTGTTCAGGGACAGGTTGGATGGGGCCCTGGGCAGCCTGATCAGGTGCCTGTGTAGTTTGTGGCAACCCTGCCTGTGGCATGGGGGCTGGAAGTGGGTGATCTTTGGTGGTGATGGGTTGGCAGCTGGACCACTAAGATCACCTTCGAGGTCTTTTCCAACCTTAATGATGGTATGATTCTGTGAATACGTCCCTCAGTTTCTGGAGGTCCCTCTTGCATCTCAAGGATAAGGCTTTGATTGAGTGGTAAGCAAATGTAGGCTAAAAGCAATGTTTATTTCCAGAACGTGCATGAGAATACGGATATTCCTCTTGTAACAGTGATCAAGGGAACCAATGTATGTATAAATGATTTCACAACACATCGCTTCAGTCGTAGAATCCTAGCATTGTTTAAGCTGGAAGGGGCCCTTAAAGGTCATCTGGTTTGACTTCCCCAGGACCCAAGCCTCCTAGTTTCGATGCACTGCCCAAGAATCTCAGAAAGAACAGCACTGAGCAGCAGGGGCCTTGCAGTGTAACTGGAGCAGATGGACAATGTATGTACAAAAAGCGAGGGGTGAAATTCCCAGGTTTGCTCAGGATCTTTCAAAAGTGACAGAGGGAACAAGTCAAGGAAGAGCAACTGAATGTTCTCCCTGCATGGGGTGGTCATCCCTTTTGTGGATTTTGCAAAACGATAAAAATCATCCTTAACACTTCAGAACAGAGGAAAGCAGACAACCCTCCTGCTTCAGCTGCCGTCTATCTGATTACCAAAGACAGCCTTTTTGTAATGACATTTTTCTGTGTTCTGATGCAATGCTTTTATATTTCTTGGGGAAAAAAAGAAAAAAAAAGCTTGGAGTAAAGCTGCAGCCTGATTCTCTTGTGAGCCCAGGAGCGGTTCTAGACGTGATCCCAGCACCTTGCAAAGAGACACTTACACGTAAAGCTGGAGTGCGCTTCAAGCTGGGCCTGGTCCTGTGCTCCAGGAGAGGTATGGCTTTCTCCTTTCAAGAGGAGGCAGAAAGTACTGGTGGGACAGGCCAGCTCTGAAGCATGCAGAGAAATCACGGAAACCTCAGCGTGGCAGTAAAAGCTGCTCCCTTCGCCATGGCAGCAGCTGCGCTTGTTTTCGGGCTCTGTAGTGAAGAGCTACTTTGGAAAATGTAATCCCTCGGAGCTGTTTGTTCAGTGCCTTTGCTTTAATGGACAAGCTTAGGCCGCTGAAAGGAAGGAGTAGGAGGGAATTGATCTCAGCACACTTATGGGCATCTCCTCTTGTAATTCATGTCATTAAAACTTCTCTGACATGTGACTTTATTTATTTATTGATGGCTTCAGGCTTGTTTCTGCTCAAGCACAAATCTGGTGAGACAAGTTTGGTTTTTTTTTTTTCCCTTTCTTTTCCCAAGGCAGGTTGTTTGCAAACTTTGGAGCCCGAAAGGTGCAGCTGCTCTAAAAATAACACGGGATACAAGAACTGGTTTGGGGAGGTCTCTCTCTGCCCGAGTCCAGAGGCATCTCCCGAAGTGCTGCCATGAGCGGAGAAGTTTGTCTTGTAAACAGAGCTGGCCTAATTTCTAGAGGTGCTGAATACTGGATATTAGGAAACATTTCTTCTCCAGAAGAGCAGTGATGCACTGGAATGGGCTGCTCAGGGAGTGAGGGGGTCACCATCCCTGGGGGTGTTCCAGAGCCATGGGGATGTGGGACTGAGGGACGTGGGGAGTGGGCACGGTGGGGTGGGCTGGGTAGGGCTGGGGATCTCGGAGGGCTTTTCCAACTGGAATGATTCTGTGATTCTGTCACCCACAGTGCCTGCTGATAAGTCCTGAGCACACGAAACCTGGAAGCAGAGCAGATGTTAGCGGCTGGGATTGTATCAGGAATACTTTTGGGCTCATCTGTGATTACCGGGCTGAAACGAGAGCAATAATTGCAAGCAAAGCTGGGCACCAGGTGTCTAGGACCTGCCAGCTCCTGGGCTTCTCACCGCCACCGACAAACATGACCCGAGTCACATCAAGGTCTGTACATGCACAACTCACCTTTCTCCTCTGGCCGTTCTTTGCAAGGTGACATTCCCAATGAATCACAGAATCCTTCAGGTTGGAGAAGACATCTAAGATCCCCAAGCCCACCCCACCATGCCCACTGCCCATGTCCCTCAGTGCCACATCCCCACGGCTCCGGAACACCCCCAGGGACGGTGACCCCACCATTCCCTGGGCAGCTGTGCCAACTCATTACCACTCTTTCAGAAGAAATTTTTCCTAATACCCAACCTGAAATACCCAGTGAAGTGGTTCTCAGCTCGGAGGAGGCGAGCGGTCTTGCTGCCCAGGTGCAGACCCTCCTGGAAGGTTTTCATAGAGGTAGAAGTGCCCCAGTGCAGATGGGACTGGACCACAGGGAAGAACCTCTGCCACCGTCCCCACCGCCACGCGATGTGATGCGGGGTGAGGTGTGTCTCACACAGAGCATAGACATAACGTTCTCTATTTTTGATTTGCTGGATCTTTAAAACACACAATGTTGTATCTACCGCTGAATTAAGCAGTGTTTGCTTTTCAAGCCTTCCACATTTGTATTTTTAGCTCCATTTTGGCATTCACTTTTTTGGTTGGAATATATAACACACTCAGTTATTTAGCGTGCCTGGACTGAGTTCAGCCTGTGTGTAACTCCACGGGCTCGAGCAGAAGCTACGTTCAAGGTGAATTACTCTCTATGGGGCTAAGGAAATACAGCTTCTGTAGAAACGCATTTCAGCTCCCTCAGTAAATGCTACACTATTTCCATCCATGGTTATTCCGCTGTGGTTTGGGTTATGTATTTACATTTTACGGAATAAATACTACAGCTTTCCCCATGACTAACACTTCTTAGTAACCAATAAGCTACTCAAATACACCACTGCCTCCTACAAGAGCCTAAACCACAGTGCTCTCCACGGGCTTGCTGTCCCCAGCTGGCCACCTCCTCGCGCAGAGCCAGGGTTAACCAGCATTACATAAGTCACTTCTTGGATCCCTCTTTCATGGGACGGCTTCTTTGCGAAGGGGCTGGATGCTGCGGGACCGAATTCCTCGTCGATAAACATTCCCAGCACCTCTGGTCCTCCCGAAATCAGAGCGAGGTCCTCAGGCAAAGAGAGGGACACCTCACTGCTGCTCCCACAAAGAGGGAGCGGGTTGCTTTGCCGAATCCAGAGGTCTGCTTGGAAGAGCAGCGCTGTACAGGCCCTTGCACGAACTTTGTTTTGAGATGGGAATATTTTCAATGAAAATGTTATTTAACTTTAAAAAGTTGCCCAGCAGCTCCTCCAAAAATTGTTTTCCCTTCTTAAGAATAACACACAGTGTGATACGTTGGAAATGGCGATAGCAATATTTCACAAATTGTGATGGATTCATAGCCCAAATACTTTGCTAACCAGATGTTTCTTTTAAACTCGGAGTGGTATAGGAATAACTCAGAGATATCACAGTGTCAGCACTGCCTTTTATCTGCGTGCGCCCTTTCAGTGACATCCCCAGGCTTTTGTAATGCGTGGGTCAGGCCTGAGCTAGAAAAAGTGAACTGTTAAAGGAAGTCGTGTCTGATTGTGTGAGCTATGGGGCAGTGTAAGGAAGATGATGTGTGCTGCCGCAGTGTGCTTGGGCACAGCAGTTTGGTGCAGGGTTGTGCTCACAGTCCTGAGCCTGCTCTTGGTTCATCTTTGAGCTGAGCCTTCAGTTGCGCCAGGAGGGGTTCAGGTTGGATATTAGGAAACATTTCTTCTCTGAAAGAGTGGTAATGAGTTGGCACAGCTGCCCAGGGAGTGGAGGGGTCACCATCCCTGGAAGTGTTCCAGAGCCGTGGGGATGTGGCACTGAGGGACGTGGGCAGTGGGCATGGTGGGGTGGGCTGGGGTTGGGCCTGGGGATCTCGGAGTTCTTTTCCAACCTGAATGATTCGATGATTCTATGAGGAGTTCCCGTGGCCAACCCTCTGACTGTATCTAACCCTTCTTTCTATGGGTGGTGGTTTGTCCAACCCAAACAGATGCCCCAGTAGGGCAAAGGGATGATATCTTAACACTCTGGACGAGCTCTCCTTCTTTACCACAGGACTGTTCAGTCTGCGCCTTGTCAGCTTGTGGCACCCCATCACTCTCCATCAGGGCTCCCACCCTAGGAGCTGCCATCTCCAGAGCACCCCATTACTCCCAGCTGATGCGTGCCCATGGCCAACCACTGCATCCCACCTCGCTAGGGATCAGCTTTGATCCCTGGGATGCTGGGTTCATGCTCTCAACTCAGCCCCACATCTGGCCCTCATTGCAACCTTTGGCCATGCTGGGGCTGAACCATGAGGCAGGAGCATCCTTCCTCTGGGTGACCCTATTGGTACCCTACTGTGGACACACGTCCTCGTGGGATCAGGGAACCTGGCCCGGACAGAATGAGCTTTATTCCAGAGGGAAGGGAGAGAAAATGCCGACTGCAGGTGGGAACCGAAGGCAGAGAGCAGGGATAATGCAGCCCCTTGGGGACGCAGGGGAGCCGATCCCCGGGGATGCACCTGAGCGGGGCCAAACCGGGGGGTTGGAGGCACCGCGCTGCCGCCCACCTGAGCTCGGCCCCGGGGACCCCTCCCCGCCCGACCGCAGCTCTCCGCCGCCTCCCCCCTCCCTGGAGGGAGAACCAGGCGCGGGCGGCGGGGCGGGTCGGGCCG